>NC_140183.1:70778313-70787796 GCF_963971535.1 Notolepis coatsorum
ACTCGCCTGACCAAAGGGAACACATATGTGAGAGCGCTCTTTAGGGATTACAGCTCAACATTCAACACCATCTTTCCCTCTAAACTCGTCTCTAAGCTCGCTGATCTTTGACCAGAGACCTTCATCTACAGGCCCCAGGTGGGGAGAATGGGCAGCCACACCTTCTCCTCACTGACCCTTAACACGGGCGCACCACAGGGCTGTGTGCTCAGCCCCCTCCTGTACTCCCCGTTTACCTACGACTGTGCTACCAAGCACAGCTCCAATGTCAACATCAAGTTTGCCGTCGACACGACCATCCTTGGCCTCATCACCGACACCGATGAGACGGCCTACAGAGAGGAGGTGAGGAGACTTACCAAGCGTTGCCAGGACAACAACCTCTCTCTCTCTCTCAACGTCAGCAAAACTAAAGAGATGACTAGGACTACAGGAGACGGCAGCTGTCCGAGTGTGTGCACATCACCAAGGTTGATGCCCTTTTTAACATCTTGGCCAGGGACTACAGATGAAATCTAGCCTTCTGGCTAATTCTGGCGTATTTACATTTTTTATGTTGATTAATATGCACTGTCTCTTTTGCAAATGAACTTAAACCTCTCCTGGACACTCCACGTGGCCACGGTGGTCAACCAGCGGTCAAAAGCTCGCCAGCGGCTCTATTTCCCGAGGAGACTGAGGAAGTGTGGCACCAACGCCAACAATCCTCACAAAACCTCTACAGGTGCAGCACGCAGAGCCTGCCGACGGGCTGCATCGCGGCCCGTTATGGGAACTGTTCTGCCCACGAGCCGCAGAGAGTCGGAGAGTTCACCGCAGAGAGTAGCGGAGGCGGTGCTGCACGACGTCATCACTGGCAACAGACTGCCGGGCCGTTCAGGATGTCGACTTTCAACGCCAGGGCATGCGGGAGGCACACAGCATCATTAACCCTTTCACTACCACCACTACAGAAGGTTAACCTTTCACTACCACACTACAGACACCAGACTGTTAAAACCCTTTCACAACCACACTACACGTCTGTAGTGTGTGGTAGTGAAAGGTTAACCTTCTGTAGTGCGGTAGTGTGGTAGTGGGCATAAAAAAAACATTGTTTGGTTCCTGTTGGTTGTCAGTTAAGGCCATGGGTAGGTAGGGAATTTATTTTATTTTATTTTCTATTATTTTTTTTTCCTATGGCGACTATGGATAGGGAATTTCTTTATTTAATTAAAATGTTCACGACAACATGGATGCATGTACTCTGCCAGCATGTTTAATATCCATAATACTAAAGGTTTGACTAAGATTTTTATGAAACTTTATTGTAAAAAAGAAAAAGAAAAATCTTAAAAGATATATATATATTGGGTCGCACCTAAATCGGCAGGGTCGGTCGGCAACCGGAACCAAACCATTTTTTCTTTTAGGCCAAGGGTTAAGGATCGCAGCCACCCTGCACGCAGACTGTTCTCCTTGTTACTGTCTGGCAGATGATACAGGAGCAGGGGCAGACTCAAAAGACCACCGGGCCATCAGGTTTCTCAGCTCGTAAACCTGCCATGTTTACAATGTTTACATAGAAATCTAAACTATGGAACCACGACCGCTGCTATTGCACACCAACATGCAATACTGCTGTATACACTTGTCACTTTTGTATACTTGTTCACACAAATCCCCAATTTACCCCACTCCATTCTCTCATATCTCATTCCTCTCTCCCATTCCATTTGTGCAATATACTGTAGTACACACGTGTTACTACTCCACATATACAAATCCTCAGTTTCACATATGCATATAGAAAATACTTTTTATTTTACTTATGTCACTTATTACTTCATAGCACAATTACTTATGTCATTTATATATTATATATAGTGATGCACGATATATCGGCCGTTTTTTTACACATCGGTACGGTATCGGTCCGATATCAAGATAGGGCCGATATTAATAAAAAACATTTTTTATTATTTTTACATGTTTTGGCCTTAAATAGTTAAAAAATATCAGTCATTTCTGAAAATAAGTTACAAAAGTAAAAAAAATTATGCGTTTTGGAAAATAGCTCTTTATTTGATTATCATAAAAAAGTGTTTTCTATACAGAGATATCGACATCGGTAAATATCGGTATCGGCCAGAACAGCAATATTAATATCAGTTATCGGTATCGGCCACAATTTTCACATCGGTGCATCACTAATATATATTATATATACTGTACATAATTATATATGTATTCTATTTATCTTTTTATCTTGATATGACTAGCGCTATATTGTGGCTAGTGTTCTTACTGCTGAGCTGACCCGTTTCTCTTGTCAAATACATTTCATTAAGGCAACATTTGGATGCTAAAACCTTGTTGTTGGCTCCTATTTAAGGGAAGTAGCCATTGGAATAAAAAAAAACACTGGCATTTCTCCAACAAATCATCAACCAACAAACACCATTGTATGCACACAGGGGTTGGCTACAATTTGAGTGGCTGTTTGTTCTACCAATTGAAAGTATCGTCTGGGACTTTGGCTTCCTGAGGGAAGTGGCCCGAAAATACCAAATACAGAATAATCTGAATATCATTGTGGGCGGAGCTCCCGTTTGATTACATTACGGCAGAACGCTTGACCTCTCTATACATACAGTACGAAGCAGATAAAGAGTTCAGTTTTATGTGGAGTCAGAGCACCGAGTCATATATATTCACCCCCGTATCTCTCGGTTACACAGTAGCTTATTTATCGTGGTCGGATAGATATAAGAGAGTGGGTTGATAGGGGAGACTGTGAGAAGGGCGATAAAACCAGACCAAAACAATGGGAAGGCAGGAAGCTGGTTACCGTGCTTTATCACTGGAAGAGGAAATATATTCCTATTGGCTTGTTTGACTTGGCTCAGACTGAGAGGCCTGGCCACTGAATACTGTGATAAAAAGCCAAGTGCTCCTACACACACACACACACAGACTTTCCTACCTATACATCCATCTATCTCCGATCTAGCCCTGGGTATTGTTTGAAGGCTTTCAATACCAATACCGATACCTTGCATAAAGAGTACTTTTTAATACTTGTGTGCATGATGGTGCATGTACTAGAAATTACTTGCTGATGAAGGCAGCATTCCAGCTCCAATAGCTAGAAGGCAACATGCATCTGTGTTGATTTTTCAAAGAGGTTATGTTAGTATCTAACGCTGTTAGTGATTGGCTGTAAAAACTGAATTTTTATACTATTACATTTGTGGAATTTTGTATCGTTTGTCTCAACATTTTTCAACACTGGGTAGTATTGAGTTGATTCAGTCGATACCTTGATGGTATGGACCATATTCCCACAGCGACCATTTAGCTCTTACGTCATGCTCAGGTTGGAATTACTTTCCGTCCTGTTCGCGTCTATTCGAAAGGCAACTGGTTCATGCGTTTTGCGAATCTGATTGGCCACTGACGTTTCTGGTCATGTGACATGTGCGCCCAATCGCGTGATGCGCCCATTTCCGCCTCGACCAGCAGCAAACTACCTAACGCCTAGTTTATCACTGCTTAAGCTTAGGCGACTCTTTCGAAGTTGGTTAAGGTTAGAGTTTGGAATCAGGGCTGGCGTTCTATCGCCCTGCTCTAAGACAAACTCTAACCTTAACCAACTTCGAAAGAGTGCCTAAGCTTAACCGGCGAAAGAACTTGCCGTCACACGATTGGTGCGACCAGAAACAACAGTGGCCAATCAGAGCGCAAAACGCGAACGCGGAAGCATGAACCGGTTGCCTTTTTCGAATAGACGCGTCTTGTTCTGTGAAAGACATCCCGACCTGAGCATGAGATAAGAGCAAAATGGCCACCGTGGGAATATGGTCAATTGACTTTCAACACCTGGCGCTCAGTCCTCCCATCCCAGCCAACGCAAACCAGACACACGGTACAGTACAGTGCAAATGGAATAGGAAAGGGGGAGGGAACCCAAAGAAGCAGGGATAAGAAGAGTGAGACACGTGAAAGGGTCTCTCTACCGCTCTCTCTCTCTCTCTCTCGAAAATAACTTGTGACCTCGAACAGATGCCTCAAAGCCCTGCAAGGTCGGCTCGATTGAACGAAAACTAAATCGTTTTCTTAAGCTGCTAAAGCAGCATAATTATGAGGTTTTGAAGGGTAATGAGCTATCTGCAATAAAGGGCTTCTGTGCATCGAAATAGGACGGTGTTTTGCCTCAAATGACTGTTTAGGTCAAGGCTGGTGGCAACAATAATGAATTGTGCGGAAAAGTGCAATTATGGGAAAAGTATACTATGTATACTGAATAATAATAATATACTATACTACTCATTTATGTATACTGCTATGTGTTGTCGGTCAACAATGGTAAATGGACTGCATTTATATAGCGCTTTACAACTTATGCCTCACATTCACTCACACATTCACACACTGACGGCGGAGGGGACAAGGTGCCAACTGCTCATCGGGAGCAGTTAGGGTGTTAAGTGTCTTGCTCAAGGACATTTCAACACGCTCCCGGGAGGAGCGGAATCGAACCTTCCGATTACCAGGCGACCGCTCTACCTCCTGAGCCACTGTCGCCCCTAATATAATAATAATAATAATAATAATAATAATAATAATAATAATAATAATAATAATAATAATAATAATAATAATAATATAAACTAAATTAGCATTTTGTGCTCTACTTTCAACTAAATCTCAAATAAATTAAATAATTTAATAACTTGACAGTAATCAACCCATTCAGCAAAAAAAATCTAATTTCTTTTTAAGAATGATCAACAACAGGGGAGCTCCAGTAGCTCACCGCGTATCTCGGCGCTATTTGGGCGTCGGGGACAACCGTGCGCGTCACGGATCTGGGGTACACGAGTTCGACTCCCGGACTCGCCGTATTTTCTCAGAGTGTCTTTCCCCGATCTATATCCCATTCAACCTGTTTCTGTCGGTCATGCTTGACCAGAAAAAGCGATAAACGCTAAAAGAACCAGCTGACTGGTCAAAGTTTAAAAAAAAAAAAGAATGATCAACAACAAAAGGTTTCAAAGACCCCAATGGCCGACTTACTGTGAGGCAACCTGGGCCCTGTTCCTCGTACCTGGCTAACTGAGTTAGCTGGATAATTTTCAGGATAGCTTGACTTAAGCCAGACCTTTCCGTTCGCCGATGTCGGATTGTCTAAATCGCTATGGCAACATATCAAAAAGTTTGAACCTGCTCCAGCGCAGGGTTAAGTTCAGTTAGCTGGATAAACTGCATGGCCACGCCCTCGCAAAGAAATGCCAGCTCCCTTCCTGAAATATTTCTCACAGTCTAGATCCCATTATACCATTCTGAATTATGTTTTTGTGCTTAGTTTTTCTAGAGGGGGATTTTGGAATGTAAAATAACATACCTAAAATGCTGATAATAAATCATATTCAGCCTATAGATTTACTTTGTCCTAAATAATGCACGTCATAGTTATACGGATACGGCGCTCGCATGTCGCAACACACTATGTGGTTATTTTAATAACGGAACATTGCAAATGTGAATCCCGCTGGGATATTTTTTATGAATGAAACCTATCAGGCGTCTGGCTCTGATTAGTTTCATATTCTTCGCTGTTGATGTATTTGCTTAACGGAGCGCCCGGATTGTGTTTCATTCAAGCATAAATTGAAGCGTCTTTATGCGTGGACTGTGGATATTAATTACGAGGAATCTGAATCTGTGGATTGTTGAATTGTATCACTGTCACTCACACATTATTGTGATATTGTAACTGGGATTAAAATGTGTGATGAGATGCGCTGTTTGACGGATTTGAGAAATTGAATGAGCCTTTGACGTTTTGAACTTTTGATGAATTAATTTGAGAAAATGCATTTATCTGTTCAATCACTGTTATCTGATGATGAACATGAGGTGTCACTGGTATAAACCAAAGGTTAATCAATTCAATGCATGTATGGATGATGTCCGAAACAGATTAAAACCTGATTAATAGTGAAACTGTATAGCCTCCAAGCCTCTGACACGTTATTTCGGGGGTCGCGCCTTACATTTTTTGGGAACTATGTATTTAGATATAAAGTACATGATACCTAAGCCGAGCGCATACAGTACAGATATCCTCATAAGTATCTATTATTTCGTATATATTAGATACTCTTTGGGCTTGTTTGTATCTTATTCTGAAAGAGTTGAACTAATTATTTTCGCTAGCAAGATCTCATTCGATTATTCATTCCATTAAGCCTACTGCCAGAAGGCACATTTAAATAAATATAATCTGATTGATTGGGGTAATGACTGAGGGACTTAAAGTTAGCCTATAGATATGCATTTAACTTGTCTGCGAGGCTATTGAGCCGTACTGTATTGTACCCATTCTGCAATCTGTTAATAAAGCTTTTAAATCAATCAATCAATGCCGTTAGAAAATCAGGATTTCTGCGATCGACACCTGCTGTCTTTTCAGGTGAGGCGGCCGTGCGGAATTATCCTGAGTATCAAGTCTGGTTCGAATTAACGAGACTGAATCAGCGTTCAAGGAACAGGGAAAGCCTGGATTCAAACATCGGGTTAATTGAATCTGGATAATGGGACTTTTGATCGACTTAGTTGAACCAACTTAGTTTGTAACTGTTTTTCTATTTGTCATGTGTTCTGATAACCTTTTTGATGTGAAATACCACATGACTACTATTGCATCTCCCTCCCTCCCTCCCTCCCTCCCTCCCTCCCTCGCCCTCTCTCTCACCCACTCGCTCTGTGCCCTGCCATGCACATGCTTGACAGCATGCAGACACAAAGGGACGGAACATTCTGTCAGGGGGGTGGAGAGACACGGCATGACTGACAGCGGATATGACAGGTGACATATCGACTATACGACAAGCAGTGATGGGCAGTAGCTAGCTACAAGTAGCGACGCTACATAGCTTAACTACATTTCTCAGTAGCGTGATGGTAGCGTCGCTACTTTTGAACCAAGTAGCGTTCTCTGTAGCGCAGCTATTTTTAGAATCAAGTAGTGACGTAGCGTCAGCAAAACGCTACACGCTACTCTCCGGAGAAAAAAATAAAAAAAATTGTCTTTGGTCCTGAGAGTGTCGTGTTCTCTGGTCCTGCAGCTGGATACTATTGGAGAAAACCCACTATGATTGGTTGGTTGGTTTAGATACGAGTATGACGATTCACGATTAGGCCAAAACATTACGGGTAGGCCAATCAGAGGCAGGATAGGGCGGGACATGCCACTCCAGCTCCGCAAAAACCAGGAAGTAAAACAAAATCTAAACACAGACCATGAATGAATGAATGAACCAGTCCGCGAGAAATGGCAGAAGGATTCGATGTTTCCAGGGCTGATGGCATTGATGAAGATGATGTCAATAACAACAATGCCTCTCCATGGCCCTATCTGGAAAAATGTATGAGTTTGACTGAAAAAAACGCATAAAACATGTGTTTAGGTGTTTATTGTGTCAGCCAAAAACGAAGCTTCTCTCGACTTCCCACACGTCCAGCACTAACTTGAGAACACATATATTCAGGTAAGCTGATGAAAAGCTTTACATAAACATTGTCAACTGTTCCCAAACAGCACACAAGTCAGTGCACTTTTTGTCAACAGATTTAACTAACAGACTCTGCTATCATGTTTCACTGTAGGCAGAAAATGAACAATATTATGGGGGTGGAGAAAAGAAAAAACAAACTAACATAAATACTACATACACTAGAAGGAAAAGATCACATAGAGCAGTGGTTCTCAACCTGTGGGTCGGTCAGGACCCCCAGGGGGGGTCCCCACATGATTTTGGGGCCATGGAATGTTTTGTGAGTTATATATTTAAATACATTTGGTCATTTAGCTGACGCTTTCATTCAAAGCAACTTACAAATTGTGTACAACAAGTCAGCAGGAGTGGTACATATCTAGCAGCCTAGGATAAGTAGTATTGTTTGTCTAGCAGTGTCGAGCTTGAGTGTTATACTCTGAGTACATACTGTACTGTAGTAGTATAGAATTATTAGCATAGTTGGTAGTAGTATAGACATGGTAACATAATGGTAAAATGCAGTAAGACAGTTATTATTAGTTAAAATTCAGATATTGAAGAAGTGTGTTTTTGGTTGATAAAGTGGGCAGTTTATCCTGTGCTGAAAAGTCTCCATTCCAATAGAGAGAGTATATATTTTGGTGTTTATTTGATTGATTTGGCCTTTTATTTATTATGTTTCCACTTGATCATAAAGTAAAAAATAAAAAATAAGTAGTTCCGATGTAGCTAGCTATTTTTGCCATGTTCTTGTAGTGTAGCTTGCTACATTTATCTGGGGATAGCTTCCATTGTAGTTGAGCTATATTTAATCGAGAGTAACTTGTAGTGTAGCTTACTACATTTTCTAAGTAGCTTGCCCATCACTGACGACAAGTAAGAACTCCCTCACTACTGGCTGTGATGAGCAGTCGGCCTGATGCTGAACACATCACATATAATACGACTAATGAAGTTCTAAAGTCTTGTCTGATAGCAGTGACAGAGGGGGACAGAGTCCAAGCCCCTTTCTGAACCACGTGTGTGCGTGTGTAAGCTAAGCTAAGCTAAGCTAAGCTAAGATAAGATATTCCTTTATTGATCTCCTTGGGGAAATTCAGGCATCATAGCAGCATGGGGGAGGGGGAGGGGGGGTACAGGTAGTAGAAGACATACAGGTAAAGGTCACAGAATTATAGTACAGTGGAGAAGTAAAAAATAGAATAAAAAGTCAAATATAATTAACTCTGGACAGTGGACATGCGCATATGGGCAACAAGGTGCGAGATGAGGGTATGTATGAACTCAGTTATATTTGCCCTACAATAAATATAGTTACAATATATAATCTTATAATTCAAAAATCTAATATATATAAAAAAATGCTAAAAATGCTAAATATATGCAATATATAATCTAATAATCCAATAGTCTAAATCTAATCTAATATATAATCTAAAAATGCTAAATGCTAAATATATGCTCTGATGAAGTATACAGTATTCACATAAGGTGCGGTATGCATAAGGTAAGTCTATTGTCCTTTTAGGTGGAAGTCAGCTACTAGGTTCCTAGTAGTTGGATGTCTGGCAGCAGTCCCTGCCCACTGTTGTGGAGCCTGATGGCCGCTAGTATGAAGGACTGGCCGAGGTGGTTAGTTGAGTGTCGAGGAGGTATGAGTCTGTGACTGAACGTGCTTCTCATGTGTGTGTGTGTGTGTGTAGGGCTGGGTGATACAGGAGAAAAAAAGATATATACATCACGATATTCAGAAGGTCTTATTTTGTCCGATAACAATATCATGATATCTGCTAGGTATGTAGAATGACATGTTAGATCATGCAATTTCTGTTTATCATACTGGAATTTTCAGAAACCTCACTCAATGTGTACTTTTCCCACAAATATCACAGATGACAATAAACGATACATATCCATATATTGCCCCCAGCTCTAGTGT
>NC_140183.1:70787996-70835496 GCF_963971535.1 Notolepis coatsorum
CACCATGGGCGTCAAACGGGGGTCAGTAATGTCATAAAGATGGAGAATAGAGTAATTTCGATTTTTCTCTCAGAAAGACAATGTTCTGACGTCATGTAGCCGTGTTAGAATTAGAATCTCTTAATTTGCCAAGTACGTTTCATATATACCTGGAATTTATTCTGACTCATCCAAACTATTTAGGAGCAGAGGGCAGCCACAGTCCGGCGCCACACTGATTTAAACAGCGGTGGTGTTAGAAATGTTCCAAGTCACAATCCCTTCTATTAAAAAAATATTAAAAAGAATATTCATATGGGTTTCTCTTTATTTATGTTAACCCTTTCACTACCACACTACAGAAGGTTAACCCTTTCACTACCACACGGTTGGTTGTGAAAGTAAGGGTTAACTCTGTGTCGTGTGGCAGTGAAAGGGTTAACCTTCTGTATCGTCACAGTGAAAGGGTTAACCATTTGGTAGCGAAAGGGTTAAACCATCTGGCATTCTCATGTCTAATGTCTGTCAGCAGGGTGGGGCTGGACAATACATCACATTTATATACTGCAATAAAAAAGTGAGATATATGGGCATCTTTTTTTTTTTTTATGAAATTCTTCAAATACAAAATAAACGAAAGACACTGAGATTGAGAAGAGTACAATAAATCTGCTTCACTCCGAAATAATATAGGCCTAAATACGGTACAAGGAGATTGGACTGGATACGAGGGCATAATGCCGTACAGTGTTGCACTTTCAAAGAACAGCAGGTAAATGTATAATAATATACGACTACATCGAAACCAAATGTGGACTATTAATCTCGGAAACTGGCATCGCAAGTTATATAGCAATCGCAACATCTGCTAAAAACTAGAATAGTCCAAATCTCCACCAGGCGGCATGCCTTCATAATAATAATAATAGCAATTTATTCAGTTTCCCCTGTCCACTAATTCTGTCCTAATATAGCCAGATCATGCATCAGCTAGTATTTTTGTCAACTGGAATTTAAACGTCTACCTAAAGCCATTGTTACTCAGTTGTAAGAGTCCTGCTGACTTGTCGTACAGAACCTGTAAGCCGTTTTGGATAAAAGAGTCAGCTAAATGACAAAATGTAAAATGTAAATGAAAGATTAGTGCTGCATTGGATTACCAGTTGTACATGGTCTCTCCACTCTGTCTCGGTCACTCGTACACATTCATTCTCTACCTCTCTCTATCTTTTGTTCTCTCCAGGGCATCAGATGACAATGTTTTTGTAATTATGAAAAGGCTACGGGGCTATGGGGGGGAAAGGGATATAATAAAGCATTCCGATATAAAATATAAAAGTTGGAATTACTGCGAACAAATTCTCATACTCTGGATTTTGATCAAAAGTGGCGACCCTACAACCAGCTAAAAGGAAGGCAGTCCAGTCCACATCGACCAAAAAAAGCAAATAACAAACGTTACTGTTAACGGCCTGTAATTATGGCACCGCAACCGACAGAGATGTTTGGAGACTTTGTAGTTAATGTTAGCAGACATTTGACGTGCAGCATTATTCCCCTCAACGTGACCGAAAGCAAAACTGAGAATGTGAATAGAGGACACATTCAGATTAAACATGTACAACTAGTTATGAACAGCCTACCTGGCTGGTATACAACAAATATTAGGCTTATCCGCCCAGTAGTATGCGAGGTTAGCTGCAGACAGACAGATACACTCACACACAAACACACACACACACAAACGTGACCAAACGCATCATCCCCTCCCGGCTGCTGCCTGGCGTAGATAATAATTATATCCCCAAAAAGACAGTGTATATTATGGATTCACCCAGACTGCATCTGCCACAGATCATGGGTGTAAACCAAGGCCCCAGTCGACCGCTTCCACCCAAAGGCGGAGCGAATTGGGCTCCATTCGTGCGTGATCGTGTGGCGTCTTCCGCAAAATGGTGCTTTAGTAGAGGGGGGGGGGGGGGGGGGGGGGGGGCTGCTGACCGTCTTTTTTCCCATTTTCTTTTTACTCTTATAGAGTTGGTCAAACTATTTTTGTTATATATATTTTATTTGATTGCTCCTTCGTTGTTCTTTATATTATTTATTGTAGTGTCCTGTTCTGTCTTGCTATATGTGAAAAAAAAATAAAAATAAAAAAAAGATTTGATCACAAAAAACTTGACAGAAACGACATATGGACGGTCCTTGTATACTGGAGTTCTAGTTAAATAACCAGTCAAAGTTAGGGTTAGTAGAAAGAGGATGATGTCTTAGAGGTTTGATGCAACACATGGATTGAATCTGACTTCCCGTGTGAGAACTGCGTTGACATATTAACACATTCAGTGCCAGAGGTCGCTGTGGGCCGTATGGCAGTGTGTGCCAGCGCTTTAATGAATGGGGATACATGCCGGTGTTGGCAGGGCTAAAACTATATTAAATATCATAGCTATGGATATAAAACTATTGCCCATTTGACAGAGTATCTATCGTTCAATTTGTAAAAAATAAATACTTTTTTCATCCATACATTACAGCATTAGGCGGCGGTATTGGATGTTTGCGATCTCAGACCCATTCCCAATGATAACATCAGGCTCCCTCGATGGATTATGAATGGAAATAGCGAATAAAAGAAATAATGACCAAAACCCGACTTTTCCCGGGTTTGGCGCTCAAGAGATGGCGAGTTAACCCGACTTATCTCGGGTCTGGCGTCCAATGTGTTAAAGAGTGCGAGACCGTCGATATCTATCGTACACAGCGCTGAAGCCACTTGCGATCGGATCATCCAAGTCTGAACGGGGGCCGCTTCCCTTTCTAACAGCAACGTTAACAAACACCTCACAAGGTGTTTATGGCAGTTTCCACCCCCTCTCGACTGAGATCAAGTGAAACAGTTGTGGAGTTAATGGCTCGGTTCTGTTGTAATACGCATCGTCCGTAGAGCTGTAAAACTGTGGTTGCTTGGCTTGAGTTTCTGTCTTTGATGCATTTGCAACTGAAAAGTAAGTATGAATGAATGAATGAATGAATGAATGAATGAAAACTTTATTTAACAGATTGCAGAATGGGTACAAATAATACAGTACGGCTCAATACACACAATTGTTAAGGGGATGCAGACCAGAGAAAGACGTTTGTCTTGTTTACATCAGGGTCCCCCATTTTCAATTCATATTGACATTTATGACATACTCAACATACATGACATTTATGGCATAGGGGCATAGGTATTTAGTACTGTTACATTTGTGACATATACGATATTCAAATATACAGTACTGTTACCCATAGATCCTGACAGAGTATATACATATGATGGGGAGGGGACTGTACATGAGGAGGGGGTGGGTGGGTGGGAGAGAAATATACATAAGGCGGGGAGAGAATATATACATGCGGTGGGGAGGAGACTGTCTATTAGGAGGGGGTGGGGGGTTTGGACATTTACGGTGGCCAGTTTCGAATTACAGCCTCCCGTAGGTGCTCTTTAAGAGCGGTTTTGAATGTGGGTAGGGATTCACATTCCTTTACAGCTTTGGGTAGGGCGTTCCACATTGATGTGGCATAATTGCAAAACGTGTTTAGTCCCTTGTTTGAGCCGAATCTGGGTTTAACATGATTTGTTGAGCTTCCTCTGGTGTTGTGGCCGTGGTATTCACTGACCTTTGGGAAGTATTTTGACATGTATATGGGTACCTTAGTCGTATAGTGTATCTTGTAGACCAGGCCCATTGCAAGTTGCTGTACTCTGTCGTCTACTCTAAGCCATCCTAGGTTGTCAAAGTGGGCAGGGGTAAGGTGGGTTCTAGGGGTAAGGTCAAGTAGAAGTCTGACCAGTTTGTTTTGTGATGTTTTGTGATGTTTGTGATGTTTGTTGAGGTGCTTTGGTACCATGAGGTGCAAGCATAGTCGTAGTACCCTTGAATGAGTGCTCCTGCCAGAGTCTTCAGGGTATTCTTGTTTACCAGAGAGGAGATCCGGTACAAGAATCTAGTTCGTTGGTTGACTTTTTTTATTACATTGGATGCCATTTTGTCACAGGAACGATTTGCCTCTAGGATGGAACCCAGGTAGGTAATTTCATCTTTCCTTGTGACAATATTGTCACCCACTGTAACTGAGAAGCCGTCGGTCTTGCTGAGTTTGTTATTTGAACCGAAGAGAATGGACTCTGTTTTGCCCATGTTTTTTCAACCTGCAACTTGTTCTTGTCAGAGACCAGCAGGGCTGAGTCGTCCGCAAACAGGAACAAGTTGCAGTCACAAGCTGACGACATGTAATTTGCATAAATTAGGAACAGTAGCGGTCCTAGTATGCTTCCTTGTGGAACACCACAGCTCACTGTGAGGGGGGGGGATAGAGTACCGTTTACCTCCACCATCTGTTCTCTCCCCTCCAGGTAGGATTGCATCCAGCTCACTGATAAACTATCAAAACAAATTGCTTTTAGCTTGTCAATCAGAATGGAGTGATTGACAGTGTCGAAGGCCTTTTGTAGGTCCAGCATGACCATGCCGCAGTATTTGCCCGCGTCCACCTCTTGTTTGATGTGGTCGTTCAAATAGAGAAGGCATGTGTCAGTGGAGTGGGATGTTCTGAAGCCAGATTGGAATTCGTAGATTCGATTTTTTTCCGCCAGGTACTTTTCGACCTGTTCGTAGACTATTTTCTCCATGACTTTCGAGATGGAGGTAAGAATAGAAACAGGGCGGTAGTTGCCTGGGTCTAATTTGCTGCCCTTTTAGTAGCGAACGGTTGGAACGTGGCAGAGGAAGATAGTATCAAGATCCCTGGATGTCTAACCTTTATGGCTTGCTGCTATTGGAGTGAAACGCATAGCTTACAACTGCAAGAAAACTTTTAAACACTGATGAGCTATATAGCCTATGCTACAGAATTCATAAAAGAATATAACTTTAAGTAGACTTAATGGCCAAAATCAGAACTAACCTGTGCTACTGTGTGGCTATGTTTGGTTTCACTTCCCTTGATGTTGTAGCTCAATGGGAGCCTGATGACACTTTGTAGTGTATGAAAATAATATCCAGAGATACAGCTCCGCCATATAGGATTTTTTTTTTAATCACTTTTTCCCCCTACTCTCCCTATAGGCTGTTAACCTCACAAAACCTTTGTGGCATCTGGGGACCAACATCTTCAAATATATGATAAATAATTGATAGGCCAAACCATATGGCCGCCAGATGCAATCAAGTTTCAGAAAAATGGTAAACAGGAAGCGATCCCTTGTGAACCAAACTTGAAGAATGTATTCATAAGAGCAAGGAGGCCTGTGAAGTTTGGATTAATTCATTCCCCACATCAAATGGTAAATGGCGACGCTGTTCCCACAAAAACAGTGAGCTAATCCTTGATGGCTTGTCACTGTGCAATATCCTACCATCGTTATCAATATGAAAGAGACAAGTAAAACAATATGGCCACTATTTAAATTCCTCACTCCCCCCCCCCCCCCCCCCCCCCAACACTTTTTATTTTAATTTCTTTTACTCCTCCAACTCCAAGGCAATCCTACTCGATTCTCTCATGTCTGGCATCTGGTGACCACCAGTTTTTAAAAGTTATAAAAACACAAGTGGATGGCCAAACTGTTAGGAAATTAGGAGCGTGGTCAAAAGGCATCATTGAGGATTCGGGTTGTTTATTGGGGATATAACCCTGCAAATCTTAATCTAGTTTCAAGTATATTATATTTGAGTCCTGCAGTCGGGCTGGTAGGCTACTGTGTAGGCCTTCCATCTGTCAAGTGTCAACAGATGAGACACACAGTAGAAGCCAGTCTCGCTGGATAACCGTTTACTCACACTAACGTCCATGAAAACACACACTTCATTCACATTCACTTTCATCACCACTTCTCGAAAGGTTGATACCGGGAATGTATTTTTTTTTTTTTGGTTTTCTCTATTGCATTTTTTTATTGCTTACATTCCGGGAGAATATAAGTGCAATAAAACTAGAATTTGATTCCCTGCCCTCCTCCCCGTCCTTTCCTGTTTGGGACAAACAGGCGTTGGTTTTGGTAACAACCAGCCTGCTGGTTAAAGCTTCTACAAATCTGCTGTTGGCTGGAGTCCCATATTCCAAAACACGCTGGTTATTCAGGGGGAATGCTAGCTTTAACGGCTGCAGAGAGAGAGAGAGAGAGAGAGAGAGAGAGAGAGAGAGAGAGAGAGAGAGAGAGAGAGAGAGAAAGAGAGAGAGAGAGAGAGAGAGGGGGGAGAGGGGAGGGGGGAGGGGAATGAAAACATGGAGCCAAAAAACTTCAGCCCCCCTCCCCCTCCTCATCCTCCTCCAGCACCCTCAACCTTCCCCAGCTGTCAAAACTCCTTGTCTGGCCACTATTCCTTTCCTCTCTCCTGGCCAACAGACCGTTGAGACCAGAGCCCAAAACCCCCTCTCTTTCACACTGTTACCTCTCAGACCAGGTGCCATCGTTCTTACAGGGTCTCATCGGAAAACATAAACAAAAGTACTTAAATCGACCACAGGAAAAAAGGTACATAATGTACATTATGTTATATATACAGAGTATATACATATTATTTACACTTCATAACGGCGCAATCACAATTGCCTCCCACCTTAAGCATCCTTAGTTGGACTCCTGATTGTGCCGTTTTCTTTTTCGCCGATACGAAACTTACATATACATTCGGTGTTAATTTTGGCAGCTATTTTCATTTTAGTTTTAGTCTTAGTCATGTGTCAAGTGCTCCTTTTTCGTTTTAATCATATTTAGTCATCTTCATTTATTTTTCGTTTAGTCAGTTTTAGTCAACTAAATGTCTGAGCATTTTAGTCTTAGTCAGTTTGTCTCAATTTTGTCTTTTTTGTTTTAGTCTAGATTTAGTCGACGAAAACGGATGACATTTTTGTCTATTTTTTGTTAATGTACAAAAGAAATTATATTATATAAATTATAAAAAAAATATGATTTTCTTTTTTACAGCTACTGTTTTATATATACTGTTTTTTTTTTAGTAATAACTAGAAAGTAATGGTATTTATTCAACAACAGGTGATTGTATAGATTAGTATTAGTATCATTAAATGACAACTAAGCTCAATGAGTTCACCCACGGAAAGGTTGTTGGCACATTGGTTCCACACGGACATTATACGTTGTTGCACTTGCTTCCAGAAGGCTCCGTTTAGGTTAGCTACTGTAGTAGCAGAGGCTCTGTTGTGATTTTTAATGCACAATAAATATTCAACATTCTCTTTTGAGACTCCGCCTCAGACTCTTATCATTTGGCACTAAAAGCTAAACATGGTCACCGGTATGGCTGTCCGCAACATGTCATTAATTGTGTGCAAGAGGTCGATCAGTTAGCCACATTAGCATGAGCTAGGTTAGCCACTAGTTAACGTGAGCTAGATGGAAATACAAACAATGTAACGTTACTGGTGAAAAAGTGATTTACCTTGGAATACTCCTTTGCCAACTTGCTGTACTTTGCTTGCAGGTCTGCAGCTGGATTATGAATAGTCCCAACTTTAGCCAAGGTAACGTTAAGATAAAACTAGCTTTTCAAATAGCTCTTCAGCTAATGCTAATAACAGAGCTCCCTGTCACACTGCTCTGTCGGGACGATGGCATTAAGAAAAGTTATAATTATTTTGTCTCGTCTTGTTTTAGTCAACAATATCAACATACATGAAGAGAAATTTCGTCCTGGTTTTTGTAAATTACATTTTTGTGTCCTCAGTTGTGGTCAACGATATTTAATAAACTATTTAGTCTCGTTAGCGTCACATGGTCTTCAATAACGTGACGTCACGTCTCGTTGTCGTCATGAAAAAACCTTCGTTGACGAACATCTTTCGTCGTTGTTGAGATCAGAGACTCTGTATAGGATTGTTAGTAACTGTCTAACTGTACATATGACTGTTTACACTAGTAACTGTTTACCTGCATAGACAATTGTCTCCACCAGTGATTGCCTTGTTGCATATATATCTGTCCCCACTGGAGGGCGCTCTGGGCGGAGCCACCCAGGTATTCTACCTTAGGGTAACTATAAAAGGAAAGGTGCCCACCCCTTTCGTTCTCTCCTCCAACGTCTCTCAAAGAGAGAAGAGTTGTACAACTGCTGCTTATATGTGAATAAAAGAAGCCACGCCAGTTCAGGCACAAGACAGAAACCATGCCTTTTGACCACATTATTGTCGCCCTAAACCGAGTTCTGTTAACAGTCGTCATTTTAGTTGACAAAATTAACGCTGATAATCGATTTTAAATCGAAATTTGAAATGATGCAATTATCAAATCGCTAAAAAAAAAATCGCAATTTTTTTTAATTCTTTTTTTATTTGATTTATTTAACCAGGAAGTCCCATTGAGATACAAGATCTCCTTTGAAAGTTGTTGTTATTGGGCGGCTACGTGGCGTAGTGGGCAAGGCGCTCGCCACGAAATCTGGAGACGCTGGGCTCGCCTGTTCGAGCCCCGCTCTCCACATTTGCTTTCAGTTTAGCTGGTCGTCCGTACTAATACACATTGGCAGTATTAGGGGGTGGGAAACTGATGGGTGGGGATCGGGCGTTGTGGACAGCGACTCCTACAGGTCGGTTGGTGCGCCTGCGCAGTAGAATCAGGAAGTGTCGGGGGCAGCGTGAGCCTCCCACGCGTTACTCCTCGCCACTGAGAGATCGAGCTGCGCAGGTGAAAAGATGCGACTGCTGTTACCTCAAGTACCGGAGGGGACTTGTGCTATGTATGACTTAGTCCACATTGCAGCCGGCTTGTGGGAGGCAAGAAACAGCGTTCGTGACAGGGGAGGGTTGAATTGGATGATACGAAATTGGGATGGGAGAAAATATAGAAAATGGGAGAAAAAGTTGTAAAAAAAAATAATAATAATAAAAAAAAAAAAGGTTGTTGTTATTGTTATTGTATTGAAGTTTAGACTTCAGAGAGGGAGAGTAAAGTACAGAAAAAAAGGTACCATGGGTACCGCGTACCGGTATCGATTCCCAGGTAAAAAGAAACATTTTCAGGCTTGGTGTCCCGAACAGACCCACCGCGTAGGCCAGATGCAAGCCGCTTTTTACAATAAACCTCTGTGGGGCTGCTTAAAAAAAATGTATAATCGCAAATTTAATCGCAATCGCAATATCTGTCCGAAAAATCGCAATTAGATTATTTCCCAAAATCGTGCAGCCCTATACATTACATTATATAATTACTTATACAATACGTAAATATATTCCTTATGGCTACATATTTTAAGCGCAATCAGGCTGTCCTGGAGCTGGGAGACCCCAAATATTCCCTATCAACATATTCAATGATAGCTTTGTGAATTGAGCAACGAATGGGATCTCGTATCGCTTAGCGCGCAAACAGGTTCCATCCGTCACAAAATCAACCAGGTGAAAACGGTATCCCTCTAAAGCTAAACGGAGTGGTCCAAAACATCAGCTTCTTTGATGAAACATTGGCTCTGTAAGTGCACTACTTACTGTACTTCATGGGAAAGCATCCTACGGTATGTCCCTTTAAATGTCATCCATGAATCATGATCTAGGACGGATTGTTTTCGTTTTTTGGACAAGACGCCACACCCAACATGACATGTCACATTTAATTAACTCATAATTACCACACACCAAATATTCCACAAACACATCAACAGTTACTCAAATAGGCAGACAGACAGGCATGTGTTAACATACAAGTACACACACAGCATCAGGGATGCAGACATTCATTCCTTGTATCTGCTAACTATAGCTAGTTTAACTCTAAACCAAACCCTAACTTTCAAAGTCTTATTCATGTCCAGAACTCAAACCAAGTATAGGAATAGGAATACAAGTTGTACACCCCCCCCCCCCCCCCCCCCCCCGCTGGACTTGTCCAGGTTCCCAATAGCCTGCCAGAGCAGAAGCCAAGCAACCCTGGGAAGAGTTAAGATAAAGCTCTCCAGTCAACAGCCTGATGGGATAAAGTAATCCCCTCCATCTAAACACAACAGTAAGTACTCACGCTCAACTGTGTGTGCGTGTGTGAGAGAGAGAGAGCGAGAGAGAGAGAGAGAGAAACACAATCACACTTTCTCCCTCTCTGATGGACCCCCCCACTCGTAAATCTCCCATCCACCGTGTCTCTCTCAGAGCCAAGAAGATACAAAGGAGCCTCCATGAACTTTCCCTAAATCTCTGCTTGTCTAGTCATTCATTCAACCACGCCACAGGCACCTCTCAACTCGTCTGGGTCTCCCCCTCCCCTTTCATTGCACCCCCCCCCCCCCCCCCCATTTCTTAAATTCCTCCCTCTCTCTCTTCAGACATTCCTCAACGTTCCCCTGGTGCAGCCATTTGGCACCGGACTCGTTTTCCCAGAACCTCTAGCTGCAGCTCTGCCAATCGGCACAGGGTGTGCAGCGCAGAACTGAAACAGATAGAACAGGGCTTTATTCCTCCTGCATCGGGGCGATCTCTCCCTTTGCGGTTTAACCCTTTCACTACCTTTCACTAACCGTCTGTAGTGTGGTAGTGAAAGGGTTAAACTCATGTGATGTGGTTGTGAAGGGATTAACCATTGGTAGTGAAAGGGTTTAACGTAGATCTTGATCGGGGTTGTGATGGAAATGAGTATGATTTCATATGAGAGACTCATGGAGTTGGAATGTTCAACACAGCCACCGCTGGAATCATCACTCAAATGACGTCTTTGTCGCGGTCGTCGTGACAACACATGAACTTTCGGAGTCCCGTCGAGGATTCCTTGCGAGCCTCGAGCGGCAAAACAATACTCAATTCCCATGACGACTCTGTATCAAAAATCCGGTGGCAGCGATTGACCTATCTCAAGCTCCGCCCCCGTTTTCTCGATCCTCCCAATCACAACTGAGGATAAAGAAAAGAGGGCGGGGTATGAGATAGGTAAATTCTATGGCAGCCAAGTCACCAGTCAAGAATGTCGAGTTTGAATAGGAATGGCCAGTCTATCAGTAAAATGTCTATGGCGTACGCTGCAGTCGGGAGTCTGCTGGATTCTAGCCATGCACTAGGACACAGTGGCCTCTGGACAGGGGAGATATCGATATGCCACTGGCATGGACGCATAAAACCACACTAGATGCCGGCCTGCAAGGAGAGAATGCCTGCTTTATAGAACTTAAATCAAACCCAGATGCGATCTGACAATACCATAATGGACTCAAAACCACCGACCAAATTACAGGTGTTTAGTATTTATTGATTCTGTCATTATTCTGTGTTTTTCTTCTTCAGAGTTTCTTCACAGCATGAGAGAAATTACCTCTTGCGAAATCAGTGTCCCGTCCCCTGACCTCCATACATGGATTTATTTGTGATGACCCACCACAATATTAGACCGGCTTGCCATGAATAGATTTCCCAATCCGACACTAGATATTAACAGCACTTAGTGTTTTTTATGTGCACAAGTCTATTTTCCACTGCGGACGTTGTGGGTCTTACTCCCCCCAGCTTAGAGTTATAAGACGAGGAAGGCTCACAGCCCCCCAGCCTAGTCATAAGACGAGGAAGGCTCACAGCCCCCCAGCCTAGAGTCATAAGAAGAGGAAGGGTCGTCACAGCCCCCCAGCCTAGAGTCATAAGAAGAGGAAGGGTCACAGCCCCCCAGCCTAGAGTCATAAGAGGAAGGGTCGTCACAGCCCCCCAGCCTAGAGTCATAAGAAGAGGAAGGGTCACAGCCCCCCAGCCTAGAGTCATAAGAGGAAGGGTCACTCACAGCCCCAATGTTCTTCTCACAGGCACTACTCAGTACCGAGAGACGACCCTACTTCCTTCAATGAGTCGTCTCCCAGTGGTAACAGGGAAACTATTTTTGAACATGTCTATGATGACACTGAGCCATCCTCTTGTTATTATTCTTGATAACAACAAGACAGTAACAGTAAAAATAGGCCCGTGTCAAAAGACCTGCCCACTCCAGTCCAATACCAATGTAAAGAGGCAGTAGTGAGAGACAGTGTTAATCGTGGATAATTTAGGTTAACAATATCCCCGCTGCGTGATTAGCCGTCTTTAAAGGCCTCTCTAGAGGCAAATTTTCTAAGTTAAGATACTGGTATATGAAAGTAGAGATCTTGAGGAATCAGCCAAAGGGGGTCGATTTTACTCCAAAGTTAAGCTATTTTAAGATAGCTTAAACTTGACGAGGAAAATCCCACGAGTAAGATAACTGAATGAAAATGGGCTCAGTGGAGTCACACAAGACTCCTCTTTACAGCCAGGCTAATTCATGCTAAGTCACATGCAGAATTAGGCCCAAACCAGGCAGTTTATTTACACTGTAGAATATCCCGTCTGAGTAGCCAGGTATCTTTGGCAACTAAGTTTGAGAGATCCTTGCTAAAATATCAGCCGATAATCATTTTCTTTTTACTCCCAAAAATACAGTATTGGTCGGGCTCTAGTTAATAGAGTTACGTCTTCTTGCTCGGTCTCTACAACCAGGTCTGAAACTGCATCCGTCTGACATGGAGGCTATTTTCTTGCTATGCATGGGGGTATGACTCAGAGAATGAGCTATGGTCTAGTAGTGGGAGACTCCATTCAGGAACAGTGTGTGGGCTATAAGGGAATAATGCGTCCGTTTGTGTGTAGGCTGTATGAGCGTGAGCGTGTGTGTGTAGGCTGTATCAGTGTGTGTGTTTGCGTTTGTGTATGTGCGTGTGTAAAAAAAATAATAATAATAAAAAAAGGTTTACGACTGCAGGTCGAGCTCCTCCTCACACAGCTCCCTACCACCAGGTCTGTGTTTACGAGCCTCGTCACAAACGGTGACACACACCAGAATGTCTTCCCTTACACACCAATACGAATGCACTCTGGGGGGCTCTGGGGGGGCTTTGAATTACAATCGTGACATTCCAGGAAATTCCTCTAACGAGGAGTCAAAAGGGGGGAGATGCTTTACGACCGTTCAACAAGTGCACCAGATATCTCAACCTCTCACGCTCTCCCTCCCTCTCTCTCACTCACTCCCCCCCCCTCCCATGGCCGGCACATGACAGACTCAGGACCTGAGTTCTCCCTCCATAGGCACACGCACTAATATCAGCTCCCATATTCTAACAATGAAGGCATTGGAATGACCAGTAATAGACCCTTTAGTGTTTTGGCAGAACAGGACACCTACTGTGTGTGTGTGTTGTGTGTGTGTGTGTGTGTGTGTGTGTGTGTGTGTGTGTGTGTGTGTGTATCCGTGGTAGAGTTGGCACGGCGTGGGCCGCTAAATATCCAACAACAACACTCTGGCGTGTCAGCTGATCCCCAGCACACAGAGTACAGTACAAAGGAATGGAATACAGAGGGGGGAGAGAGAGAGAGAGAGAGAGAGAGAGAGCAAAGCGTTTTGTCCCCCCCCACCCGCCCGCCCGCCCCGTGGGCCCCCCGTTGCATTCATTTCCTGATAGCGCTGGAGCCTGCAGAGCCGGCTATACTGGTACTGATAAATAAAAAATATATAAAAAAAGGAAGAGAAACTGGGGCACTTGGCGAATCTGTGTTCCTGCTGATGAGGAGCATTTCTACAGGACTCCATCTCTCTCTCACCCTCCCTCCCTCCCTTTCAGCCGCTCCGTGAGTTCATCATCTGCCAATTTACAGTGTCAACAAACTCTTTAAGATTCCAGGAGCCAGATGATCAACACTGATCTCGTCGTCACTACAGACCAGCGCCTTTCTCCCTCCAAGGGAACGAGGGATGCGTTCAGTCTATTCGTGGTGGGCCTGTGTGACACTGTGGCCGGTGGGCCGCTCCAAATAATAAGTGATGCACCGATGTGAAAATTGTGGCCGATACCGATAACCGATATTAATATTGCTGGTCTGGCCGATACCGATATTTACCGATGTCGATATCTCTGTATAGAAAACACTTTTTTATGATAATCAAATAAAGAGCTATTTTCCAAAACGCATACTTTTTTTTACTTTTGTAACTTATTTTCAGAAATTACTGATATTTTGAAACTATTTAAGGCCAAAACATGTAAAAAGAAAAAAAAAACGATTTAATTTTTATTTATTTTTTTATATCGGCCCTATCTTGATATCGGACCGATACCGATGTGTAAAAAAAAACGGCCATATCGGCCGATATTATATCGGCGGCCGATATATCGTGCATTACTACAAATAATAAATCTATACATGGGAAGCGTTGGATGTTTAACGATGTACGTTTAACAGAGATCTGACTATAGCTAGCGCCAGGTGATTAGGACAGGCAGGAAATACTGGGGCCCAAAAAGAATCTCTCTACTCTATAATCCATCCTCTTTAACAAAGAAAACCAATAAAAATACCGTCGGTGGACGTAGCGTGTTGTCTTTGCTAATCTGACTTCAAAGAGTGTATACGACGTGATATCGTTTAACCCCAGAACTCAAGAGTCTTTAAAGAGCAGCAGGTGTTGTCATTGACTTGTCATTCCCGTTTCTCCCCCCATGTTTTTACGTTTGAACGCGCGTGTGTGTGTGTGCACATACACGTAGTCGTACATGCATTCATGCGTGGCATTCTCACATAAAAAGTAATGAGGAATGTGCAAGCACAGGTCTGCGGTGATGATGTCATTTGGAAAACACTGCACGCCAGTGGCAGAGGCCAAACAGAGCAGAGGGAACAAACGTGATCAGAGGGGCCGGCTCCGAGGAGAGCAATCAATATCCTGTCACTAATCACTCTAGTTATTGACGTGGTCTCACTCTCAACGCTAATCCGCTATAGGCCTCTAACAGCTGAGGGCGAGATGAGAGGACGGCCTTGTCCTGACTGGCCCGGGGCCCAGCCCAGGTTGTACTCTCTATTAAAGAAAGAGTTTATTATAGCTGCCAAGCAGTTAGACAAGGGGAGGATTTAAGATGAAACTAATTAAGACAATGATTCATTGTAGATTCCATAGCAAGTTGAGGAGAGAGGGAGAGAGGGAAAGAAAGAGAAGAGAGAGACCCTGGGGAAACATGGGGTCTGTGGCCACACACACACACACACACACACACACACACACACCTTCCCATGTATGCCACTTAATCTGGCTAGAACCTTGTATGACACATAAAAGGTGTGAGGGTGAGAGGGGGGGGGGTAGAGAGAGAGAGAGCAAAAAAGAGAGTTCTGAGCTGTGGGAAGCTGTGTCATTCAACTATGTTGAATGTACTATACTGTGTAGCCTAACTGACATAAAGCCCCTTACCGATGTTGGTATAGTCTAAACATTCTTACCGAAGTAGTCAGCCTTCGGCTGGGCATCCATCTCCTTTTCCAGCCGCTTAGTGAGGGCTTCTAATTTGATTTCGGCAGCAGAGGGCCCCTGCTCGGGGGCCAGCACGTGGAGGGTCTGGCAGGGCAGTCTGATAGACCTGGAGGAGGGGCTCTGGCCTTCAGGCTCCGCACCGGACAACACCTGTCCAGAGGCGGGCGCCTGGTCCTGAGTGTGACCCTGGCCGACGCTCTTGGCAGGGCTGTAGGCGAACAGCGGGACCGGGGAGGCGGACGGCGCGACCGGGGCTTTGGGCTGCGCCGACTCACAGGGAGGCGCGGGCAGGAGGACAGGAGACGGAAGGGACCCGCCGGGGCTCTGAGCGAGCCCATTCTGACGAGGGTCGGCCTGGCCGGAGGAGGCGGAGGGGGAGGGCCTCTGGGCCGTGGAGGGCGGTGAGCGCTGGGCGGGCGGCGTTATGGGGACCGGCTGGACGGAGGGCTGATGCAGCTGGAACTCAACACCGCCGGTGAAGGCGCTCAGAGGCAAAGCCGGGAGGACGAGGTCCGCTCTCCCCAAGGGCTCCCCCCCGGACCAACCCCTGGAGGAGCCGGCCACCGAGGAGGGAGGGCTCCGCCTCACCGGAGGGGCGACAGCGGCCTGTTGCTGATGACGAGCGCCGGTCGAGGTCGGAGAGGGAAGGCCGCCGTTGGAGGGCGACGGAGACAGCCGCTGGGGCTGCTGCTGGTGGGACGGGCCGCTCCCGGAGGCTATGGCGGCCGACGGCGGGGACGGCTGGCTCTCCCTGGAAGGGACCCAGGCACCGGGGGGGCCTGCCGGGAGAGCAGCAGCGTGCGTGGGGGTGCCGTGAGACACGCTTCCTGAGTTGGGGGGAGTGGGGCTGTGGTGTTGGTACGATTGTGGCTCAAAACGCACCTTGTTATCGTAACTGTTTCCGTTGCCGTACGGCCTGGCGGTTGGGAGTTCAGGCTGAATGCTTGAATGGGTGGCGTATTGATTGCCACCCACACCGCCTGGTACAGGGCCAGAGAGCATCGGGGGTTTGGCTGCCGCCTCCCCGGGCTGTCTGTAGCTATTGATGGGCGGCCTGTCTTTGGTGTAATATGTGCTGTTGTGACCCCCGTTCATTCTTATGGCCAGGTTGTTTTTGGCCATTTCCTCCTGTTGCTTCTGCATGTGGATCTTGGTCATTTTAGAGGCAAACACTTTCCTGGTTTCTTCAAAGTCAGGGTTGTTCCCCGCGTCCCTCTTCATTCGAAACAGCCCGTCCCTGGACGCTTCATACATGTTGAGATCTTCAATGAATTTACTTGCCTCAAGACCTAAATCTTCGTATTTATCCATCTTGAAAGACGATTCGAACAAGTACTTTAAAGTAAAAAAATATATATATCAAACCGAAACAAAAAAAAATTTAAAAAAAAACTAAACAAACCACAGCAGAAATGATCCAACGTGTGTTTCCCACCAGAGTTAAATATTATTGTCCAGCAGTGCGCGGTCTGTCACGGGATGTCCCGACGTGGATCCCGACCCAAAGTACAGCTCGTCTGCTACTACTTTGTCGTCCTTTTTTTTTTTTTTTTTTTATTATTTTTTAAATTATTCCCGACAAAAATAAATCAAACTGCGTGGAACCGCGTCTTCGGTGAGCGGCCCATTCAGCGGTGCTCGCAACAGGATGCCGTCTGTCTGGTTATATAATAAAGGCAGAGCAGATCAGATCATAGCCTGGGCGACCCCCGAGCTGCCCCCCTTCTTCACATACATATACATACCCCACTTATTATTATGGCGCTGAGAGCGGAGACCTCCATTCAAAACTTTCTTCTCGGTAACTTTAGAGCAAAGCGCTGGATATTTCCCCGCGAGTCGTTGGAGAACACTAGTGATATCATTCACTGTCACGCCGCATGCGTGTCTCAAAACTAAGTACTGCCGAGGAGGATATGACTGAAGTGTGTACCGTTCACACGACGCACCCTAACGTGGTGGCGGCCAGGAGGACGAGACCCACCGCGGGACAAGGAGCGCACTTTGTGTTTAAAGGCGCAGTGCTCCGATTTTAGTTCAGCGAAGCTCAACTTGAACAGTTGGGCAGTGAGAGTGATGATATAATAACCTAGACGTAATTTGCATGACACGAGCGCAACACAAAGCACGCGCATTGGACGTAATGTACCTATAAAAAAACATAATATGTAAGGATCATATTAATAAAATAAAATAAACTGAAACCTTATAAATGTTGTGAAATTAAACCGGTTTGGCCACTGTGAATGATACACAGTCAGGTAGGCTATGATCAAATGTTGTTGCACACAGGAGATATTTCACACCCATGATTCATTATGACAACTGTATAAAAATAGATTAGTGACACACAAAAAAACACTGTATAAAATAGATAGTATCACCACCACTACTGGTGCTGCGCACTACATGCACTGGCTGGGGGTATAACTTGGTTACTTATTTATTTACACTACCTACCCCCCTCTGTTTTTAGGTGAGTGATGTCACACATTCCTGTCCCTCTCGAGGTCCATGGAAAACAAACAGGCTTTGACCCACCGTCTCCCTCTGAGACCACCTCCTGGCCCTGTTTGGAAAGTGTGGCTGAGAGGAGAGAGAGAGAGAGAGAGAGAGAGAGAGGAGAGGAGAGGAGAGGAGAGGAGAGGAGAGGAGAGGAGAGGAGAGGAGAGGAGAGGAGAGGAGAGGAGAGGAGAGGAGAGAAGAGAAAGAGAGAGAGAGAGAGAGAGAGAGAGAGAGAGAGAGAGAGAGAGAGGGTGGCTACAGCATTATTGGGATTTTAACTGCAACAGTAGGTAGCCATATAAAAGGAGGGGGGGGGGTCCTATATTTATACCTGTGTCTGTGATTGGGGTCTGTTGCTTCTACATCTCTGCGTCTGAGAAGCCTATAGTTGTTTGTAACGGACGTGAGGAGGAGGTGGTGGAGCTGCTTTAATTACAGCAGAATGTTTATAAGACACAGCCATCTGTACATTAAGGAAACAGCCACCACAACAGAGCCCTCCGTTTATTTACTGTTTTCTTCTCACGCATGTTCCCCCAACAACAGACCTGTGAGTTCACTTTGAGACAATGTACAATAAGAACATTTTGAGGTTGTTGATTTACATGTACATTTACATTTAATCATTTAGCAGCTGATGCTTTTATCCAAAGTTTTGGACAAGTTTTATACAACAAGTCAGCAGGAAGGGCACAGGATTTCACCCCTGATGTTAAACCCCCAATCCAGTATACATATAAATAATATATTACGTCTGTAATTATGTCTGTATACATACCAGCACATAATCCTTTTACATATCTGTAGATACTATATCTGTACATGTCCCTTACCTACTCTTATTAGTGACACTGCTGGCCAGTATGACTTATTCATATCACAACTATGTACAAACATCTGATTAACACTACACCCATTAGTACTAATTTATATATTTTATACCCAGTTTAATCACCTGTAAATTGTATATTACCATTGCACTTTACTGCTACATTTGCACTCTGGTTGGATGCCAAACATATTTTCGTTGTACTGTACTTGTGCTGTATCACAATGCATTTGAATCTAATGTTAAATGTAAACATCCATTTTACAGCCACAATAAATAATACAGCAAATGCAATAATTTTTTTTTTAAATCCCATAGTACTTGTTATCTAACGTTAGTCCCTATATCAAGAACTCAGTCGATCAACATGAAAAGGATGTTTTAATTTAATGATCTCACATGAGCACATGTCGAAACAGGCTCCTGTTGGTTGTGTCAGTTAGCACCTCTAGGTGTAAAAATGAAGTCAAATGGAATGGAAAAAGAAATCAACAAACCTCAACGGCCTTATCTTATCAACCAATGATTCTGTGTACCTCGTACAGTACAATACGTGAAAGTGCAGCACACATTTCGATGAGTACAGTCCCACCACCGCATAGGTCAGCAAGGTTAATTGTAAACTATGTCAAATGCATTCACAGAGGCTCCACGCAGCATCTATGTGACTGTTACTATGGCGAGGTAAACAACTGAACAACGCTGGTTAAATGTGGCTGCATACCAAGAACTTAGCTTAATCCTCAAAACAATTAGAGAGGTAGTAAAAACATTGTTTCACAATGAGCTCATTGGAAACAAAATATATCCGCCAACAACTTTTTTTTTGCCACATCTTGAGGTAAATTTCCAGGATAATGACAAGGAAACTATAAAAGAAGGAAGAGTCATCACGTCAGAATACCAGCTTTCTATGCTCTGCTTGGTGCCAGTTATATTGACATTCAGTACAATACAGTACGGCTCAATACACACAATTGTTAAGGGGATGCAGACCAAAGAAAGACTTTCGTCTTGTTTACATCAGGGTCCCCCATTTTCAATTCATCGTAACATTTATGACATTGATTGATTGAAAACTTTATTAACAGATTGCAGAATGGGTACAATACAGTACAGCTCAATACACACAATTGTTAAGGGGATGCAGACCAGAGAAAGACTTTCGTCTTGTTTACATCAGGGTCCCCCATTTTCAATTCATCAGGACATAATGACATACACGACATACAGATAGACAGTACTGTTACATCCAGACATTTATGACATACAAGATATGCAAATATACAGTACTGTTTAAGAGGCAGAGTTTATAAAAGAGAGTATATACATTTGAGGGGGAAGAAACTGTACATTGGAGGGGGTTGGGTGGGGGGGGGGTTCTGATGTTTACAGGGGCCAGTTTCGAATGGCAGCCTCCCGTAGGTGCTCTTTGAGAGCGGTTTTGAAGGTCGGTAGGAATTCACATTTTTTTATGGCTGTGGGTAGGGCGTTCCACATTGATGTGGCATAATTGCGAAACGTGTTTAGTCCCTTGTTTGAGCCGAATCTGGGTTCAACATGATTTGTGGAACTCCCTCTGGTGTTGTGGTCGTGGTATTCACTGACCTTTGGGAAGTATTTTGACATGTACATGGGTACCTTAGTCGTGTAGTGTATCTTGTAGACCAGGCCCATTGCAAGTTGCTGTACTCTGTCGTCTACTCTAAGCCATCCTAGGTTGTCAAAGTGGGCAGGGGTGAGGTGGGTTCTAGGAGTAAGGTCAAGCAGTAGTCTGACCAGTTTGTTTTGTGATGTTTGTAATCTTGTTTTTAGTGCCTTTGAGGTGCTTTGGTACCATAGAGGTGTAAGCATAGTCGTAGTACCCTTGAATGAGTGCTCCTGTTAGAGTCTTCAGGGTATTCTTGTTTACCAGAGAGGAGATCCGGTACAAGGTAATAAATAACCTGCATGACAGGTCCCAAACGAGGAGATGGCTGATCCCATTCAACTCAATGTTGGCCAAACTAAACGTTTCCACAATTCACACGGCGCTACACAGTGACGTGACGACCATTCCTTCTTTTATAGTTTCCTTGGATAATGAGCTGTGGCATGATTCCCTCTGTTGTGTGAGAATCAGACGGGGTCTAAAAACATAGTCTGACTATGATGAGATGGGTTGGTATTCTCTGGCAGAGAGGCAAATTGATCATTGGTATTTGTTTATCTATGAGGCCATTATCGGAAAGCTTAAGCAACCTTATATTGAAAATATGCTAGAGCTAGATTGACCCCATCTGACCCGCTGACATGACTGGCTTGTGCTTCAGGTCCCCAGAGTACAATCTGAACTTGGAAAGTCAGCCTTTTGCAACTTCTTGGAATCATCTTCAGCACAAGCTGAGAATCAATTCTCTGTTGGACAGTTTAGGGCCATGATCTGAAACCTCCATGGTATATTGTGTAACTGCTTTAACAGATTTCTTTTTTCTAAATCTGTGTTTTGCTTGTATTTTATATTGATTGTACCGTTGCCTAATTTGATTGACGTGTAACTGTTTTATTGATGTATTTTTTTTTGTTTTCTTTCTATTCATCCAAGTTTTAACTATTCATTTCAACCGGCGTATAACTCAACATTATTTTTAAACGAGGGCGACCTCAACTGATTTTCTTTCGGAGTATAAATAAAGGTTTGAATGAATGGGGGGAGATTGTGTGTGGCTTGCGACTGCACTCCACCCTGTTTTCCAGCGGCAGTACACTTTCTGGAGGGGAAGGGGGGGTGGGTTCTATTCTCGCTGTAGCCTACTACTTCTCTAGGGTATAGGGCTCCTGTGAAGGCTGCGGTCTGAGCGCAAAGTGAGTCACTGGAATACAGTTGCCTATTCAATAATCTTGGTAGCCATGGAAACTGCAGGGCTGACAGAAGTGTCAAATGACTTCAGGGGCCATCGGTGACCAAATGCATTATTACTTGTCAGTGTTTTGCTTCACCGGTGTCTAAAAATACAAAAAGAAACGTCATACTAAGTTGTTTAATAAAAAATTAAGTAACCTTCGCCCCCCGGAGGAAACTATCCTTGAAGACGTCGCCAAAAAAAAAGAAGAAGAAAAGGATCCAGCTCCACTCTGATTCAGCGACATCTGCTATCAAGTAGCAATCAGCACAATTCAAGTCAGTTCAAGTTCAAACCGGTTTGTTAGCAGGTGTGCTGCTCCGGCAGGGGAGAGACGGCACTCGAGTCGTGGGGTCAGCGAAAATAAAGAAAAGGTGAAGAAAAACAGAAGAACCACAATAACACTGTGTGTGAATAAAACCGTGAAGAGAAACATGCCACAAAATGGCAACAAAGGAGCACTGATAGAGATCTCCTCTCTCTCTCCTCCTGGCCGCAGCGAGTGAAAGTGCTGTTATCGGAGCACACGCTAAGTCTCTCTGAATACAGTTCCATCAAACCCTCACAGATTGGACAGAAGAATGAAGAGAATAGTTTACTTTACATCATGCCATACCCCCCCATTCCTGGTCTCCCTTCCTGTTATTCTGTCTCTCCTGTGAGCCATTTCCTGTCACCTGATGGCCACTGATATTAGAACACAGAAATATGGGAAAAAGGTTACAGAGTCAGCTGAGGCTTCCTCTGTTACCCTCTGCTCTTATATTACACTTAGGTGTTCAGAGTGGACTCGCATGTGAGATTAGACTATAGAGCTGACCCTTCGTAAGTAAAGATGATGTCACGACTGCCCACTGGTCATTCAGTCATCCCACATGTCTGCCTGTAGCATAGCAACCATTGTTTTGTACATGGTCGATGGAAGAGACAACGGTTGCTATATGCATAACAACTGTTGCCATGTGTTGGCGTATGCAAAATATATCAACAAAAACACAATCATTTGGTGTCTTACTGGATCTCAGCAAGTCACAGTAGAGCAGTAACATGCTTTACCAGTGTTTTACCTACTCTACCGCTTCTTTTGAAAGTGGTTAGTAATTGGTTATAGGCAGAAATAAAGAAAAGAAAATGCGGCTATAACTTTGAATTGGGTGTACACAAATAACCAAAAATTAAGCTTGTCAGTTATGTAGTGATGTAGTTATCAGAAGTAAATGGACTATCTTTTCTGCCTGAGGAAACCGTACCTTTATGGCTGCGTTTATCGTCAGTTCCATGGACAGAAGGCTGAACAGAAGCCATGAAATGTAATTATTTCACTTTCTTCAAATCATTTTCAGTTCTTATTTATAAAGAGACAAACGAATGTGTGGAACAATAATATAATATTACTTATTTAATATGTCAAGAGTATAGCTAGCACCGTTTAGTTTACTTCCTCTTTGAGCAGTGATGGTTGACAGTGGAACGTTGTCCAACTCTCTGTGTACTCTGTGTTAAGTACTTCTATTCTATTCACATAATATGCTTACTTCATATATCTACTCTATTCACACATATGCTTACCACTTGTATCTATTGCTATCTCCGCCCACTACAATCACGCAAGCTGTCTAACGCCTCTCCCGCCTCCCTGTCTCCCTGTGAGTTGCTGTCGAGTGTCGGACGTCCCGCGATGATGTCGGGGAGGTTGCGACCCTCTCTGCGCCGCCCCCCATCTCCCTGTCTCCGGCTGTCTTGGAGCGATGACCGGAGTGTTGAACGTCCCGTGATTAAGACGGGGAGGACGCTACCCTCTTTGCGTCGCCCCTGTGCCTCAAATAGATTCGCTATCAGCTCTATCTTTAATCTCTCAAAATGTTCAGTTGCTATCGCTATCAGCTCTATCTTTAATTTTTCAAAATGTTCAGTTGCTATTGCATGCACTCATCTGTGTTTCACTACACACATGAGTGCATGCCTATCAACTGTTAGTCTGCAACACTACTATCACCGACATCTAAGAAGGGAGATCCCCCCTTGAATGGCCCTTCTAAGGTTTCTCTCCTCCACACTGCCTGTGGAGCATTTTTTCCCTATCGTTAGGTTTTAGTGAGTTTTTCCTTACCTTCGCGTGGGGTATGTCTGGGAGTGCTTGCATTCATTTATTTATTTATTTGCATTTATTTTAAATTTGTTGGACCTTATGGTGTTCTTGTTTTGTTCTTGACTTATTGTTATGTTTCTTCTTAACTTGTTTAAATAAGACGTGTCCGGCCCATGGGGACATTAACGTGTGTTGTCGGGCCTTACAAATAAATTTGATTTGATCTGTGTAGGAGAATGCACTATTACAAAGACAGAATTCTTTAAAAAAAAAATTATTTGTTTGTTCTACTGGGCAGTCCGGTAGAGAGAGAGAGAGGAAGAACGGGAGACAGAGCGGGAGGAAGACATTCGGCAAAGGACGCCAGGTCGGGGAATCGAACCCGGGTCGGCCGTTTCGCGACGCAGCGCGTTACATGGGTCGCCACTTGGGTGCCCTCAAAGACAGAATTCTGAGATGTTCCAGGAAGCCCACACCTGAAAGGGTTAAAAGGCAAACCGATGCATGAATTATATACAGTGTAATACCATCGTATAGAACATACTAATAATATCAATGACATGTTTTATTATATGTGAAGCAGGCCTCACCTTGAATTTGACATGTATACCTTCTGGCTACAATGCATAAGCCCCGAATATTAGTTTCACAGAGGGCTCAAATTCCACATTTGTTCACCGATTCACACTGAGGAAGAGTGACACCGGACACATTAGTCATCGTCACAAAGAGGCGTACCGGAGGGCCGGGTTAAACGGAGAGGCGGGCAGTGATACACGCGGTGAGAGACTGGCACCGGTGGGTATCGAATAACAAACAACCGCTGATTACTCCGTCACCGGGTCGCACTCGGAGAGAGAGAGAGAGGTGGGTGGTGCGTAGCCTACGTGGAGACTCTTCCTTGCTGCTGGCATCGGTGTTCTGCCAGGATGCTGCTGGCGGGCTGACTCACGCTGGACCCACGCTAGTGAGAGCAACTGCACTTGTGGTTAAAAGTGTGAGTCTAAGTGTGACATCACGAGTAACGGTGGAACCTGCGGTGGTGAGGAACTCCTGCTGCTGTGTACTTTCCTAACGGTAGACCCGTTCATACTTCTTTTACCCTATTTTCTGTTTATAATACTTGAACGTTTTCCTGGTATTTATTAGTCTTGGTCTGTATTGTCCCCGAACCATTGTACATTTAGTAATTTAGTTGACGCTTTTATCCAAAAGCGACTTACAAGTTCCAATACCAGTGTCAGATCGGGTCAGTACTAGGCTAAAACAGGGTATTGGGAAAATCTGTTGTACAGAACACATTGTACTTGTTTTTATTAATTTTGTGAAGTCCTTTCTAGCTGCGTCGTACTATACATAGTTATCATATCATTATAGATCATTCAGAACAGGAACGCTGACTAACAGCAGCGATGACGTTGTGGTTGAGTTCCTGTCCCCACGTCACCGGCACCAATGGCTTCCGACAACAGCACTGTGTGTGAGACGAAGGGTTCCGGGACCGTAGTAGTAGTTCTAGAAAGCCCAACGGACCGCTGCGTGGCATTGGAACGGCCCAGCTGTGGTCGTGGTTGAGCGCACACACAGCGGCCCCATGTATGGTGCCCAGACAGCTCGGTGACAGCGGAGGCAGCGGCAGAGCACTGATAAGCCAGAGCCACGGAGCAGACGGCCAAGACGAGTGAATGTGTGTGTGAACCGTAGCGTGTTGTTGCTGTAACTGGTGTTGTGAGACAACGGAGGAATGTGACGCACGCCTGGAATCTCCACTTTGTTGTGGTTGGGCTGTAGGTCTGCTGTGGACTGATTGCAAAATACCCCGTTTCACATCATCACAAATGGGCCTTTCAAATTATGAAAACCGAATGCAAACAGAGAAATAAATAGAAATGTCTTTTTATTATATTTACAAAGTATATTTGTATTTTGTATAAAAGTAGCTTTCATCTAATTTGCAACACACAAAAAAAGTCCACAAGTCCAACTTCTATGTCCTTCTATCTGTGTGCCGTAGAGTCTCTGATTGACAACAGACATTTGCACCTTTCCATGGCCACTCCGTAGACATCACTCGTCGACGAGGAAGTTGATGAGGGCCGTCCTGGGGGAGAGGAAGGCCCCCTTGATGGTGCGGTTGCCTAAGAGACGCTGTCCAAGCGGGCTTTCCAGAACCAGCCGCTGGACCTGCTCGGCGTCCTGGGACAGCTGTCGAGGCACCGGCACCGTCCCGCACGGCTTGTTGTTGATCTGAGGAGAAGCAGAGAGGAGACAGGTGAGATGAGAGAGACTGCAAATCTGCTACGAGACCCTGCTAATCTGGGGAGAAGCAGATAGGCTGTATGGTGAAAGCTGAGAAGTGGCTAGAAAACGATTCTCGTTCCCACCTCGGCGAATTACACAATTTTCACTTTGGGTGAAAGTTCGATTGGTGTAGATTTAGGAACAAAAAGTTCTCCATTGACAAAATAGCACATTTTGCGCAATCATTTTCGTAAAGTCGGGACGAGATCTTTCCTCGCGAACGGATATTTGGTCACTGCAGTTTTATCTGACACAATTGGTGCGAGTTCGGTCACGTATCTTGCGCTAGACCAATAGCAGCTCTCCTTGTTGCCAAGTTACAGACAACAAGAGATTTGTGTAAACAGTAGTAATGGAAGCAACTGAAAGGCAGTACTCATCGACGAGTACAGAAGACGACGAAAATGGAGAAAAAACACCTTCTAAAGTTCGCAAAAAGGTTTCGAAACAATGTTATATGCATCTCACGTCCGTTCAGAAAGAAAGTGTACAAGATTTTACACAGACACGGTGGGATAGATAAAAACTCTGTCGAGCGGTGGCTTAAGTTGCCAGGAGAGAATCGTATCATTGCAGATGCATACAAACATTGTTTAGAGATCGAGTTTGCCAATGTTCCCGGGGATGCTGGTTTTCACGCTACTTGCTATAGGCGTTTTATCGACAAAAACGCTTGGATGCAGCTGCGAAATGGGCTATGTGTTCTGCAGCTCAAGATGTGGAAGCAGAGCCAGAACTTATGGCTCTACAAGTGAAAGTCCTCTGAAGAAACTTCGATCCAGGACAGGCTTACCAGCTTTTGTCGGACCTGTACTTCCAGTCTTGTGCATCATTTGCAAGAAAAGGGACAAATATGTGACTGTGAAGGGCAAACGCAAGAGGGACCATCTATCTATGGCTGAAACATTGTCTGCAGGTATGAAAAAAAGCCTAGCTACACTAATGTGAAAAATACACTATTTGATGCTGTGCTGAGATACAGTTTAGCTGTGTTTTTATAGTTGACATAACTAGCATTCTAGTTTTCTTCAGATACTGTATGTAGTTTTACTACTAAATCTCATAGTGATGTTTAAAGTATGTTAGCTTCTGTTAACCCCCCCCCTCCCCACCCCCCCACCCCCCCACACATATATATACTGGGGGAGGGGTGCATGCCTGTGTCCTTGTGGCCAGTTTTCGTTTTGTTGTCAGGGTCAGTTTAGCTTTTCAGAACGCAACGTAATGGCAGGCAAGTTAGACATTTTGTTTTTGCCTCGTGAGCACTCTGATGTATATACATGTAGTACAATGCCAAAGCAGTAGGTGGCAGTAGGTGGCGAACATGAAGGCAATTTTCAACCAATCAGAAAAGTTGAATGTGCCAATACACTTCCTGCAAAAAATCAACAAGTCCACCATCTTTAAATGCCTCACGTGAGCCATTTAGCCAACGTAGCATTTATTTTTCAGCAAAGAAAGTGCAATAAACAAAACGGATACATTCACAAAACTAACATCAACACAATTGACCACCAAGAGCGGAGTTTTAGTCTCAACGTTAGTAGGTAGCTAACCTTAGCTCACGTTAGCCAGCCAGCACAAAACTGATGATATAAGGAGCTATCAGTAGCTAGATAACATTAGAGACAACGCCTCATGTATTAAACAAAGGTGAATAGATGACTGGGCCATTTTGTTTAATGCTTGTTATGTTGAAAGAGGAGCTCTGAGCTAACAGGGTCTCAAGTTTCTCAAGTTTCTTTAATAGTTGTCATACAGAAGTACAGAATACTTTTGTACAAAATGCTTCTTACTGTTGCGCTCCAGAGACTGTGCAAGACAAGATAAGTATGAAATAAAAACATAGTAAAATTAGAAGTAAAAAAAGAGGTCACAGTGTTCAGTTTAGACATATGTACAATGTTCGATGCAGAATAGACGTAGTTACCATACAATATACAATACTGTGCAGTGTACTAATATACAATACTATATAGTGCAAGGCAGAAATGGAGAAATGGGACGAGGTGCAATTTAGGTGTACGAGTTGTAGTGCAAATCCTTTATCAATAAATATAAAGTGTAAGTGTGTTTGTGTGATCTAAAGTGTGGAGAGTGGGTGCTGCAGTGTGTTGTTTGTTTGAGTGAGTGTGTGCGTGTGGGTGTGTGTGCTGTGTGCATTTGATGGTTGTTGCATAGTGATTATTGTTCGTTTAGCGATTATTGTTCGTTTAGCAGCCTGATGGCCTGGGGATAGAAGCTTCTTCTGAGTCTTTCTGTGCTCGCCTTAAGACTCCGGTATCGCTTGCCTGACCGCAGCAGTTCAAAGAGGCAGTTGTTCGGGTGGCTCGAGTCCTTAATAATTCTCTTAGCCTTCCCCTTGCACCGCTTGATGTAAATGTTCTGGAGGGTGGGAAGCCCCCCTCCAATTGTGCGTTCGGCTGAACGTGTCACTCTTTGTAGTCTGCTACGGTCTTGTGCAGTGCTATTCCCAAACCAGGAGGTGATGTTGCCGGTCAGGATGCTCTCTATTGTACATGAGTAGAAGTTCCTAAGGATCTTCTGACTGACTTGGAACTTCCTTAGGCGCCTGAGGAAGTAGAGGCGTTGTCGTGCCTTCTTCACAACACTGTCAATGTGTGTGGTCCATGTCAAGTCCTCGGATATGTGGGCTCCGAGGTACTTGAAACTGTTCACTCTCTCAACCGGTGCCCCGTCGATGCTGAGGGGGCTGTAGTCCTTGACCCCCGACCTCCTGAAGTCCACAATCATCTCTTTTGTTTTGCTGACGTTCAGGGAGAGGCAGTTCTCCTGACACCACTGTGACAGGTTCTCTACCTCTTCCAGGTAGGCCCTTTCGTCGTTGGCAGAGATCAGGCCCACCACTACTGTGTCATCAGCAAATTTGATGATGGTGTTGTTGTTCCGCTGTGCTACGCAGTCATGTGTGTACAGGGAGTAGAGGAGGGGGCTCAGAACACAGCCCTGGGGGGCCCCTATGTTGAGCGTGATGGATGAGGAGGTGCAGTTGCCGGCTCTTACCACCTGGGGTCTGCCCGTCAGGAAGTCCAAGACCCACTGGCACAGGTCATAGTTCAAGCCCAGGTCCCTGAGCTTGGCTATGAGTTTGGAGGGGACTATGGTATTGAATGCTGAGCTGTAGTCGATGAACAGCATTCTCACATAGTTCCCCTGCCTCTTGTCCAGATGTGATGCTGCTGTGTGCAGCACATGGGCTATGGCGTCCTCCGTGGACCTGTTGGGGTGATATGCAAATTGCAGAGGGTCCAGGTTGATGGGGAGGGAGGAACAGATGTAGCCCTTCACTAGCTTCTCAAAGCACTTCATGGCTATGGAGGTGAGGGCTACAGGGCGGTAGTCGTTGAGGCAAGCGGGCGTAGATTTTTTGGGTACAGGGATGATGGTGGACTTCTTCAGACAGGTGGGGATGACAGCCTGTTCCAAGGACAGGTTGAAGATGTCAGTGAATACCGGGGCCAGTTGGTCGGCACAGACTTTTAGGACGCGGCCGGGGATGCCGTCCGGTCCTGCTGCCTTCCTGATATTCACTTTTTTAAAGATCCGTCTGGTAGCTAGGTAGCTACGGTAGGTAGCTAACGTTAGCTCATGTTAGCCAGCTGCTCATGCAATCGTTAATGCTAGCAGAATGAATGGATGTAAACTTTATTTAACAGATTGCAGAATGGGTACAATACAATACGGCTCAATACAAACAATTGTTAAGGGAATGCAGACTGTTGTAGCTTGGACTGGGCTCCTTATAACAATAACTTGACAACACATGGTAGCTGCAGCTATTTGGGACAGCTCTGCTGTAAACACTGGAAATAACCGTGCGGGTCTCTTCTGCGCATGGGCGTTGAGCAACAACGGCTCCGTATCCGGCTCACGCAGATTACATGGCAGCATTGTCGGCGAGTTTTGGCGAGTATCCAAAACGGAAACACCTTTTCAGCGTTGCCAGTAGGGCAACGCGTTATCCTGCAAAAACAGCGTTTCTTTTTAACTTGGACAGCAAACATAATCATTCAGCAGATCTGCGCAGGTTTTACTACGGCCTCGCCAAGCGCGTTGCATGGCGGTTAGAATGTTGTCCGACTTGCTCTGGAAATCTCACAAGGCGAGGCGCGGAACTCTCGCGGGAGTGAGCCACGCACAGCCTTCAGAGCGAGGCTCCACAGTACCTCTCACCCGGCTGCTCCATGCAAACCCATGATGGGGAACGACTTGCTGTCGTCGCGCAAATCGCCTATTGGCTCAGAAAAGTTGTCACCACCAGCCACGCCCACAAGAGGAAGTTATGAGACGTTTGATTGATTGATTGATTGATTGAAAACTTTATTAACCTGTTAAGCCTTAAAGGAAAACTCCAACATTTTGGGAAATTTGCTTATTTGCCATCTTCCCTGGAGTTAGACAAGAAGATACATACCTTTTTTGTCTCTGTGCATGCATTTAGCTTAGGGAACAGCCGCTCCGTTAGCGTAGCTTAGCTTCATCACTGGAAGTGGGGCAGAGTTGTAGCCTCAAGTTCCCTACAGTTCCCTACAGTCACGAAATACACTCCAAATACAACTCCAAAATGTTCCTGTAAACATGTTGTGACCTGTGTATTTACCACATGGAGTAATAAAAAAAATTGAATTCGACATTTACGTTTTATAAGCAAATATACTCTGAAAACTCCAACATTTTGGGAAAAAATTTAACTTGTGTATGTATGTGACGAATAAACCTCTTGAATCTATTTTTGTACCTGCATTCTATTTTGTCTTTAAATGGAAAATAAAAAGGTTAATGAGTAACTTATTGATTTGTAAATTGTTTGACAGTATTCCATTATTCCAAATGAATTATTAATACATTTGTCATTACTATCCACTGAACTGTTTTGTGTACGACCTCAATCTTTAGAAAATTGTACCAGCATCTTTAATATTGCAGGTTGGGAATCACAAAGTAAAGTGTTTTTGATACAAATGTGCTGCATGCATCACGGAATGTGTGTTTATGGAGGTTTATTGAATAATTGCCCCGACAGGACGTCATGCATCGGTGTGAAATGCTGTGTTGTTGGTGTAGATAGAAGGCGATATGATTTAAATGTACAGTATGGTTAATAACACGAACGCTATCGCCCGTTTCACAGCTGTATTCAATCGATTGCCTATATCAAGTAGCGTATATGCATATAACGTTAGAATGTGTTTGTTGTCCATTTGCGTCGAGATGTACTCCGTGAATGACACGATAACATCACGCAGCTGTTTACACAATCTCTTGTTGTCTGTAACTTGGCAACAAGGAGAGCTGCTATTGGTCTAGCGCAAGATACGTGACCGAACTCGCACCAATTGCGTCAGATAAAACGCAGCGGTGACCAAATATCCGTTCGCGAGGAATAATAATAATAATAATGCAGGACCTGTTCAGAGGTCTTTAATTGGCATGCAATTATCCTCAACGTTTAGCGATTAGCACACACGGTTAGCACACACACACACCGGAACACACACGCATGCATAGTCTCTTGTAGGATCGCCGATGCGATTCGTCTCTGCGATTAACCCATCCCGTCGCCCTAACCCCCAAGGGCAGCCGGGAGCAGACAGGCGTCGGCGAGGGCCGCGCCAGGGGACCAATCCATGTGCTCCTGCCCGTCTTCGTCAAGGACGCCACAGCGTTAGCGATCTGTTGTTGTGCATGTTTTTCCATTGGGTTTATCTTATCGGGGGGGAAACCCTTGCGAGCACGGGGAGAACATGCAAACTCCACACAGAAAGGCCTGGGAGATACCCCACCTAGGTACCTGGCATCATGGAAACTTGGTCCCCAAGCGGGAATCGAACCCTGGACCTTCTTGCTGTGAGGCGACAGTGTTAACCACTACACCACCGTGCCGCTAGGAAAGATCTAGTCCAGACTTTACGAAAATGAAAATGATTGTGCAAAATGTGCTATTTTGTCAATGGAGAACTTTTTGTTCCTAAATCTACACCAATCGAACTTTCACCCAGAGTGAAAATTGTGTAATTTGCCGAGGTGGGAACGGGATGAAACGATACAGCCTTCACCATACGGCCTAGGAGAAGCAGAGAGGAGACAGGTGAGAAGAGAAAGACTGCAAATCTGCTACGAGACCTGTTAATCTGGGGAGAAGCAGAGAGGAGAAGCAGAGAGGAGACAGGTGAGATGAGAAAGACTGCAAATCTGCTATGAGACCCTGCTTCAGCGTGTCTGCATAATAGAGATGCAGCGATACCAATACCAGTGTGAGAGATATCGGGTAAATACTAGGCTAAAACACCCTGAAACCAGAGACCAAGAGCCTTGTGTAACATGTCAGAAAGCAGAAGCAAAGTAATTAGTTAAATAGCTTTTGCTTAATAATGCTTTGAAATAGGAGATTTCTTTTTTTTTATCCACTTTTTCTCCCATTTTCTATATTTTCTCCCATCCCAATTTCGTATCATCCAATTCAACCCTCCCCTGTCATGAACGCTGTTTCTTGCCTCCCACAAGCCGGCTGCAATGTGGACTAAGTCATACATAGCACAAGTCCCCTCCGGTACTTGAGGTAACAGCAGTCGCATCTTTTCACCTGCGCAGCTCGATCTCTCAGTGGCGAGGAGTAACGCGTGGGAGGCTCACGCTGCCCCCGACACTTCCTGATTCTACTGCGCAGGCGCACCAACCGACCTGTAGGAGATGCGGTCCACAACGCCCGATCCCCACCCTTCAGTTTCCCTCCCCGTAATACGGCCAATGTGTATTACTGCGGACGACCAGCTAAACTGAAAACAATGTGGAGAGCTGGATTCGAACACGCGAACCCAGCGTCTCCACATTGGTGGCGAGTGCCTTGCCCACTACACCACCTAGCCGCCCCTGAAATAGGAGATTTCTGAAATATCAAGTCAAGATGATATGCTGGCCAGTTTTCTCCGCTGTCTTACTGAGGATGAGATGATATGAAACACTGTTTGCTTGTCATCCAAACAATTTTACATTAACAGTTTGAGTCATACCAACATTTTGAATTGATTGTACAATTCAAACAACAACAATTTATATACAGTTTCATGGCGTTAAAACCTGTTTTCTGTGCTGTACGGAACACCGTTGGTCGGTCATTTAATTTCAAACCTTTATTTTAACTCAAAGAAAGTAGAGGTTGCCCTCATTTGCAAGATGTCGACTTACATGCCAGTTAAATAAATATTTTAAATGATGATCTTCCGTACAGTCAGAGGAGCTAGGCTACTTTTCTCTTTCTGCGTCATGCCCTCGCTCTACCTAGACGCCACCCCTCACCTAAACCAAGTAAACTATTTCCATATGCGAGAAGTTAGAACACGTCTGCCATGGAGAATCGTGTTCTGTACATGTACACTGTGCATGTAATCCGAGCCACTTCGGAACAGACTGTTTGCGGTAGATTTACAGAAAGTCATATCCTTTTTCCTGCTGGTCACTGTATGTTTCACGCACACGACACGTATGTCCATTTGGGTCACAGTACCAGAAGCTCTTTCTCGTCGGAGAAAAAGACAATTTGTTATGTGTGCAAGATAAGATATTCCTTTATTGATCCCCTTGGGGAAATTCGGGCATCATAGCAGCATGTAAACAATTAACTCTGACTATAAGAATATGAGAAAAGTAAACAGTGTAATCAAAGGTGCAGATGAGGGTCTGTATGCCCTATCAGTTATATCATACGTTACAATAAATATAGGCAATACAGAATTAGAATATAAGGTCCAGTATACACAAGGTGCAGTATACACAAGGTGCAGTATACACAATGTGCAGTATACACAAGGTGCAGTGTACACAAGGTGCAGTATACACAAGGTGCAGTATACACAAGGTGCAGTATACACAAGGTGCAGTATACACAAGGTGCAGTATACACAAGGTGCAGTATACACAAGGTGCAGTATACACAAGGTGCAGTATACACAAGGTGCAGTATACACAAGGTGCAGTATACACAAGGTGCAGTATACACAATGTGCAGTATACACAAGGTGCAGTGTACACAAGGTGCAGTGTACACAAGGTGCAGTATACACAAGGTGCAGTATACACAAGGTGCAGTATACACAAGGTGCAGTATACACAAGGTCCAGTATACACAAGGTCCAGTATACACAAGGTGCAGTATACACAAGGTCCAGTATACACAAGGTGCAGTATACACAAGGTCCAGTATACACAAGGTGCAGTATACACAAGGTCCAGTATACACAAGGTGCAGTATACACAAGGTCCAGTATACACAAGGTGCAGTATACACAAGGTGCAGTATACACAAGGTGCAGTATACACAAGGTCCAGTATACACAAGGTCCAGTATACACAAGGTGCAGTATACACAAGGTCCAGTATACACAAGGTGCAGTATACACAAGGTGCAGTATACACAAGGTCCAGTATACACAAGGTCCAGTATACACTAGGTGCAGTATACACAAGGTCCAGTATACACAAGGTGCAGTATACACAAGGTCCAGTATACACAAGGTCCAGTATACACAAGGTCCAGTATACACAAGGTCCAGTATACACAAGGTCCAGTATACACAAGGTCCAGTATACACAAGGTGCAGTATACACAAGGTCCAGTATACACAAGGTGCAGTATACACAAGGTGCAGTATACACAAGGTCCAGTATACACAAGGTGCAGTATACACAAGGTGCAGTATACACAAGGTAGTCTGTTGTGAAGGATCAGATTAAACCGAATATATATATTTATTTATGGATATATATTTAATAGTATTTGTATATCGTTTGATATCCCTTGTATATTCTTTGTACATATACACTGAATATCCCTTTAGTCTACTACAGCCCATAATAGTTCATTCTCTCATTGGACAAGAACCTGGCGCCAGCAGACAAGCCCCTTGAGTCAAGTTCAATAGTGCCGACGAACATGTCCCAACTAGCCCCGGTTCCGCGTAGGAATACGGCTACCGAAATACGAATGGTACTATTTGTTCACCGTGTATATAAATAGGGCGCAAGTAAAGTAGAACTTTCTTTTAGTCCATTAGTCCTTTACCCTCCAACCTAGTAACAGACGTGAAGCCTCACCCACGACCCACGTGTGGTGCAGTATGGCCTATTTGGCCCCAGAATAGGCATTGAGACCTTGTGTAAATTCATAGCTGAATTGTCATAGTTTGGCACTGTACCGTCGAGTGGGACGTATTTCTATTAAGTTAATAATAGTCTATTATGTATGGTGCATCGTGCGGTATCGAGTTCTAAAGTGAGCAGCACCCCCATCGTTTCCTCGCGTTATCTAGAGTCTTAACCAGGCTGGGCAGACCATGCGTGGTGCTTTCATCCAAGGAGTTCTGGGCGAGGACGAGTGGACCTGCACATTGGATTACCTACCCGGACGACTGCTGAGCCTATACGGCATGGAATATCTATTTGCTTTGGGTGCTTTGATTTGTGGAGCGGATAACAGCCAACGCCGGTGAGTGTTGGAATTACCCCCGAGAGGAGCCCAGGTGAGACGGCGCTCAACCCAGACCGAGGCCGCCTCGCTTCTCCTTCGTTGTGGACCTACAGCCTACAGCTACCGTCTACAAGAGGGCCCAAGTGTATTCATCTGTGGATCAAGATCCTGCGGGCACTGTGTTCTGTACCTGAATTCTCCCCAGGAATCGTTGGCCAGATGGGATGCAGCTGACGGCTCTCCAAACCCCCCCCCCCCCCTACTGACTTACAACCAGCAGGACCCCTTTAGTATCCCGCTATAATCCTTAAGTACCATCGCTATAGTTCCCTAAAGAACCAGGTTGTATACTTGCTTCCTGCGTAACCAGAGATTGGACATTCAGTGTTGATTTGCCTACGAATACTCATTTGCCTTACAAGTGCATTCAAATCACAAATGTAATTAAGTGAATGTTGTATATACCTTTTGCTATATTAAACCTTCGACTGTTATATTTGTGTGGACCTGATTTCATATGTGGGAAAGTGTTCATCATACTTAGATATCGTGTACTGTATGGCCAGAAGTTAAAGTACATCAAGCGGTAGTGGTTTAATGATACCATACTTATCAATACAGTCAGGGAATTGTACCCCTCAGTTACAATTGGTCCTTCGAGCCGGAGGGTAACTAGTGTAATATTAATATAGTGTTATTAATATTGAAATGGCCTATGATGAACACTCCACGAAACGGTCCTCCTAACGTAGAACGCCCGCGGCGCAGACGACAGACACCTCAGTACTTAGAGGATTACGCTGTCAGTCAACTACCTAGCCTTCTACAGACGGTAAACGCGGTAAAAGTAGAAAGTAAAATTATGTCTGACCTTAACGACCAGGTTACCCCGACCACAGAGGCCCTAGTGGGTTCTAATGTAACTGACCAAGCTCACGGTGGGGACCAGGAGGGAACAGACATGCCTTTACCCCCCGCCAATACCGAAGAAGCCTCACCCACGACCCACGTGTGGTGCAGTATGGCCTATTTGGCCCCAGAATAGGCATTGAGACCTTGTGTAAATTCATAGCTGAATTGTCATAGTTTGGCACTGTACCGTCGAGTGGGACGTATTTCTATTAAGTTAATAATAGTCTATTATGTATGGTGCATCGTGCGGTATCGAGTTCTAAAGTGAGCAGCACCCCCATCGTTTCCTCGCGTTATCTAGAGTCTTAACCAGGCTGGGCAGACCATGCGTGGTGCTTTCATCCAAGGAGTTCTGGGCGAGGACGAGTGGACCTGCACATTGGATTACCTACCCGGACGACTGCTGAGCCTATACGGCATGGAATATCTATTTGCTTTGGGTGCTTTGATTTGTGGAGCGGATAACAGCCAACGCCGGTGAGTGTTGGAATTACCCCCGAGAGGAGCCCAGGTGAGACGGCGCTCAACCCAGACCGAGGCCGCCTCGCTTCTCCTTCGTTGTGGACCTACAGCCTACAGCTACCGTCTACAAGAGGGCCCAAGTGTATTCATCTGTGGATCAAGATCCTGCGGGCACTGTGTTCTGTACCTGAATTCTCCCCAGGAATCGTTGGCCAGATGGGATGCAGCTGACGGCTCTCCAAACCCCCCCCCCCCCCTACTGACTTACAACCAGCAGGACCCCTTTAGTATCCCGCTATAATCCTTAAGTACCATCGCTATAGTTCCCTAAAGAACCAGGTTGTATACTTGCTTCCTGCGTAACCAGAGATTGGACATTCAGTGTTGATTTGCCTACGAATACTCATTTGCCTTACAAGTGCATTCAAATCACAAATGTAATTAAGTGAATGTTGTATATACCTTTTGCTATATTAAACCTTCGACTGTTATATTTGTGTGGACCTGATTTCATATGTGGGAAAGTGTTCATCATACTTAGATATCGTGTACTGTATGGCCAGAAGTTAAAGTACATCAAGCGGTAGTGGTTTAATGATACCATACTTATCAATACAGTCAGGGAATTGTACCCCTCAGTTACAATTGGTCCTTCGAGCCGGAGGGTAACTAGTGTAATATTAATATAGTGTTATTAATATTGAAATGGCCTATGATGAACACTCCACGAAACGGTCCTCCTAACGTAGAACGCCCGCGGCGCAGACGACAGACACCTCAGTACTTAGAGGATTACGCTGTCAGTCAACTACCTAGCCTTCTACAGACGGTAAACGCGGTAAAAGTAGAAAGTAAAATTATGTCTGACCTTAACGACCAGGTTACCCCGACCACAGAGGCCCTAGTGGGTTCTAATGTAACTGACCAAGCTCACGGTGGGGACCAGGAGGGAACAGACATGCCTTTACCCCCCGCCAATACCGAAGAAGTAGTCCCCGACCAGCTCCGGGAGGAAGACAACCCTCCAGAGGTGGAACCCTGCACGGAACAAGATGAGGAGAGCGCCGAGGAGATAGAGCTCCAGGACTCCCCAACGAGTACAGCCAGGAGCGGCTCACCTCTACAAGCGTCTTCCCCCAGCGAAGCGGAGAGGATGCTGTCACAGGCGTTCCTCGTCAGCCTGACAGCCTCTACCGAACGCGATCGACTCCAGGGTGAACGCGATCGACTTCAGGGTGAACGCGATCGACTCCAAACACAGCAACGGAGCGAAGAAGAGCACATACGCCTGGAGATGAGACGCCTTCAGACGGAAGAGAATATGGCAAGAGACCGGTCCGACACCCAGCGAGCCGCTGACGGTGCCCAAAGAGAAGCAGAGCGCGACATCGCTCTCATCCAGCGCGAAGCCGAGCGCGACAGACTACAGGGCGAGCGCGACAGACTACAAGCGCAGCTAATGGAGCAGCTGATCACCAAGGCAACACCCTCTCCCTCCGCCAGGGGTTCAAGGGCCTCGTCGAGACAACAGTCAAGGGCAGCATCCCCTAACCGACCAAGCGACCCTGAACTTGACCACCAGAGAGAGCCTATACCCCCCGCAGACCCCCTTCCCCGACCGGTCCAAGTGAGACCCAGCTACAAGGAAGGAGCAGCATACACTGCGGAGAGGCTAAATAAACGACTACAGGATCTAGAGGACCTGACAGAAGAAGAAGAGGGAGAGGAGGAGAACCAAGCCCGACGACAGCACAGTACTCCACCGGACCAGGAGGTCCAGTACAGCCCAGGCTATACCCCCGCGGCGCTGCGCTACAGACCCCCGACTCTATTCACGGGTGAGCATGACGCACGACCAGCCCCGAGGAACAGCACCTGGACCAGCGGGCCATGGTACCCTGCCGGTACCAGCCCACAGAGAGGCGCAAGAGGAGACTCGCCTAGGAGGCCTCTCTCCCAACGCTCACCGATGTGCCAGCCATCCACGGCGTCATACATTGGCACACCGACGTTTCCAGACTTCACCCATGAGAATCGAGCACAGTACACGGAGCTCCGGATGTGTTTAGAGACAATGATGGTGGATGTCGTTGACGAACGCCACAAGTATGCAATATTACTGAAGCACCTGAAAGTACCCCGAGCGCACAATATAGCGCTAGCCTATGCCACCTCTACGACCCCATACACCGCGGCTCTAGCAGCGCTGGACCAGAGATATGGACGTATATGGGATTACGTAATCCAAGAGATAAGGCATATTGACCGCCTACCCCCAGCAACAGACAATAGCTCACTGGACAACCTGTCTATAAAAGTGCAGTCCCTGGTAGGGATGCTGGGAGCGCAACGAGAAAAGGGTATGCACGAGCTATACGCCAACTCTAACGTCGAGAGGATTTTAGAGAAGCTGCCGCCCGCCAGACAAGAGCGCTTTAGGCGGCAAAGAGACCACCGTGATCCTAACGGTCCCGAACCATCCCTCCTCGATTTAGCCGACTTCCTGACGAGAGAAGTCAGCAGCCTACGCTTGGATACATTCGTGCGGAGCACACCAAGCTCCAGAGAGGGACCTAGGAGAGTAAACGATGGAAGAAGATCAGTGACTGTCATGCACCAATCAGAATCAGTACCGAGCAGTAAGAACCACAGTACCCCCTCGAGAAAAGAGAAGTGGAAGATGGTGTGCCCGTACTGCGAGAAGGAACACTGGCTGTCACAATGTGACCTGTTCAAGAAGATGAATGCAGAAGAAGTGAGTCAATGGATAAAGTCCAACAGGCGCTGTTACCGATGTGCGCGCAGTCACATGGCAGCCGAGTGCCGCCTAAAGAAGAGGTGCAGTCGGTGTGACGGAGCCCACCTAGATGTCCTACACGACAGTAACAGAAGAAAGCCTGCACCTGTACCCTCGAGCAGCACAAAGGCAAGTGTCATGTACATTGACCCCGCCAGCAGCAGCGGCGCCCAGGTGCTCTTAAAGGTAGTCCGTGTAACATTGAGCCACCAAGATAAAGTCATGGACACTTACGCCGTCCTGGATGACGGGTCAGAGAAGACCCTTCTCCTCGCATCCGCTGCGGCCCAGCTGGGACTGCGGGGGAGCGAGAACCAGATGACGATTCGGACAATAAGAAGAGATTTAAAGACGATAAAAGGCGAGAACGTCTCCTTCACTATCGCAGCAAGCGGGCAGCCAGAGAGACGGTATAGGATTACAAATGCTTTCACCAGCCAAGAAATAGGACTATCACAGTACACCTACCCCATCGCCAAACTGATGGATAAATATGTGCACCTGCGTCAACTACCTATCCCGCTCATAGACGGCGCCACCCCGACCCTGCTGATAGGCTCCGACCATGCAGACCTCATAGTCCCGATAGACCGGGTCCATACAGGACCCAGAGGCTGTCCTGCAGCAGTCGAGACCCGCCTAGGATGGACACTACAAGGCCCCCTCGCTAAATCTCTCAACCGAACAGCAGCCACTAGCTGCCTCCACTCCAGAGTGACAGAAGAAGACACCACTCTCCTGCAGCATGTCGAGAGGCTATGGACACTAGAGACAATGCCCTTTAAGAACGAAAAGAAAGACATTCGTTCTAAAGAAGACATTTACGCCATAAACCTCCTCGAGCAAGGGACAAAGAGAGTCACAGTCAGCGGAGTGATGAGATACGCAACTCCACTCCTGAGGCAAGAGGGAATGCCCACCTTTCACGCCACGAAAGAAGCTACGGAGCGGTATCTATTGAACACAGAGCGGCGCCTAGCCAAAGACCCCGCTCAAGAGAGTGTGTACCGCGCTGAGATGGACAAGCCAATCACAGCGGGACACATAAAGAAGATTGACTGGCGACGCCGTGCGCTGCTCCGCGCCTCTCTGATCAAAGACGGCTTTGATCTCCGGCAGCAGGCCAGCAGCGACCCCCCAGTATTGCGCAGCCTCTCCCCCGCGGACAAGGCAGCCAGTAGCAAGACCTGGATGGCGACCATCCCAGGAGAAGCCCAAGAAATGACACTAGGACTAGTCTGGCACTTCAAAACAGACTCGCTCCACTATAGACACAAACCCCTGACCACGGAGCAGGGAAGGTCGACGGCGATACCGACCACCAGACGGAGTGTGTACAGAACACTCGCCAGACAATATGACCCGTTGGGATGTATTCTACCTTACACCACCAGGGCAAAGATGATTGTACGAGCACTATGGGACAAGGACCAGGGCTGGGACGACCCAATACCCGCACACCTTGCCTCCACATGGAGAGAGTGGGAGACGGAACTCCGCTCACTCCCAGGCGTCAACATACGCCGCAGCTACTTCCCACCCACAGTGAGGCCAGAGACATGCAAGATGGATCTACACGTCTTCAGTGACGCCTCCGAAGTAGCCTATGGATCTGTGGCCTACTTGCGTGCCCAAGAGAAGGGAGGAGAGATACACACCGCTTTCATCCTGGCTCGCTCAAGAATAGCCCCACGAAAGCAACAATCTATCCCGTGTCTAGAGCTCTGCGCAGCCCTAGCAGGAGCGCATCTAGCCACGTTAATCCAACGTGAACTCACCATCCCGGTGCAAAGAACAATCTTATGGTCAGACTCTACGACAGTACTCACATGGATCAAGTCTGATTCATGCAGATACAAGGTCTTCGTGGGAGTCAGAGTCACAGAGATTCAAGAGTTAACAGAAGCAGCAAGCTGGCGGTATGTGGACACCAAACACAACCCAGCTGACGTCATCACCCGGGGAATGTCCCTAGATGACCTCACCCGTCACAACATCTACAGTGACGGACCAGAGTTCCTCAAGCTCCCGGAAGAAGAGTGGCCTACGCCCACCCCACGGGAAGCGAGTAAAGAGGAGGCTGAAAACAAGAAACCTATGTTCTGTGGATTGAGCACAGTTGCCTCCACAGACCCCAACATAGATGATTGCCTCACCCTACAGAGTGCGCAGCTAAAGACATTCCTGTGGCACCACCCAGAGATTCAGCCCACCACTGACATTTCAGCAGCTGACTACGAAGAAGCAGAACTTCTTCTACTACAACGAGCCCAGAGAGACTCGTTCCCCGATGAGCTAGACTGTCTACAGGGAGGAAAGCCCGTCCCATCAGACAGCAGACTGCTCCACCTGGCACCCGAGAGTGACGCCCATAATCTCATCAGAGTGGGTGGTCGTCTGCGGAGAGCCCCCGACCTACCGGATGACATTAAGTACCCGATAGTCTTGAACAGCCGACACAAGGTCACAGAGCTGATCATAAAGAAATACGACGAGGATGTGCACCACGCAGGAGCAGAGAGAGTCTTCGCGGAGATCAGACGTCGCTATTGGATACTTCAAGGGAGAGAAGCAGTGCGACGCTTCCAGCGAACCTGTCTAGACTGCCGAAAGTGGCGCGCGCAGCCCAGCATACCCCGGATGGCTGACCTACCTCCCTGTCGCCTCCGACTCGGCGACAAGCCCTTTCACTCCACAGGCATGGACTGTTTTGGCCCGTTGTATATAAAGAAAGGAAGACGAACCGAGAAGCGGTGGGGTATTGTATTCAAATGCATGACCACCAGAGCGATACATATCGAACTCCTTCCAACCATGAGCACAGACTCATTCCTTATGGCCTTCCGAAGATTCACATCGCGGAAAGGAAAACCGTCTACATTGTTGTCTGATCACGGGACAAACTTCAAAGGCGGAGAAAGAGAGCTGAGAGAGAGCTTCCAAGCTATGGGCCCAGAACTTAAGACCCACCTCGCTCCATCCCAGATTGACTTCCAGTTTAATCCCCCGAACGCACCCCACTTCGGTGGAACCTGGGAACGAGAAGTACGTTCTATAAAGACAGCCCTGTACGCCGTGCTTGGGGCCCAGACTGTGGCGGAAGAAGTCCTAATGACAGTCCTCATGGAGATCGAGGGAGTATTGAACTCCAAGCCTCTCGGTTACGTCTCAAGTGATGTAGCAGATGTCGACCCAGTCACCCCCAACACACTCTTGATGGGGCGGCTGGACCCCGCGCTACCCCAGACAATGTACAGGCCTGAAGAAGCGAACGGCCGAAGAATGTGGAGGTACAGTCAAGTACTGGCCGACAAGTTTTGGAATAGCTTCCTACTCCACTATCTACCGTCTCTACAGACCCGCCAGAAGTGGGTAAAAGAGAGAGACAATTTGACAGAAGGAACAGTCGTCATGATTATCGACCAGTCACTACCCAGAGCTATGTGGCCGGCTGGCCGCGTAAGCAAAGTGATCACCGGTGCCGATGGCAAGGTCCGAGCAGCTGAAGTGCTCGTCCAAGGGCGGACTTACACACGACCCGTGGCGAGGCTAATAGAACTGCCAAGACTCCCAGACACTATCGATGACGACCATGACCCCACGACTTTGTGAGTTGACTGACCCTTACAGCGGACCTTGAGTGGTAGACAGTGCGGTTAATCTGTCTCTGCTTAGCTAATTAGGTGGGACTAATTAGGGGGCGGCTGTTGTGAAGGATCAGATTAAACCGAATATATATATTTATTTATGGATATATATTTAATAGTATTTGTATATCGTTTGATATCCCTTGTATATTCTTTGTACATATACACTGAATATCCCTTTAGTCTACTACAGCCCATAATAGTTCATTCTCTCATTGGACAAGAACCTGGCGCCAGCAGACAAGCCCCTTGAGTCAAGTTCAATAGTGCCGACGAACATGTCCCAACTAGCCCCGGTTCCGCGTAGGAATACGGCTACCGAAATACGAATGGTACTATTTGTTCACCGTGCATATAAATAGGGCGCAAGTAAAGTAGAACTTTCTTTTAGTCCATTAGTCCTTTACCCTCCAACATAGTAACAGACGTGAAGCCTCACCCACGACCCACGTGTGGTGCAGTATAGCCTATTTGGCCCCAGAATAGGCATTGAGACCTCGTGTAAATTCATAGCTGAATTGTCATAGTTTGGCACTGTACCGTCGAGTGGGACGTATTTCTATTAAGTTAATAATAGTCTATTATGTATGGTGCATCGTGCGGTATCGAGTTCTAAAGTGAGCAGCACCCCCATCGTTTCCTCGCGTTATCTAGAGTCTTAACCAGGCTGGGCAGACCACGCGTGGTGCTTTCATCCGAGGAGTTCTGGGCGAGGACGAGTGGACCTGCACATTGGATTACCTACCCGGACGACTGCTGAGCCTATACGGCATGGAATATCTATTTGCTTTGGGTGCTTTGATTTGTGGAGCGGATAACAGCCAACGCCGGTGAGTGTTGGAATTACCCCCGAGAGGAGCCCAGGTGAGACGGCGCTCAACCCAGACCGAGGCCGCCTCGCTTCTCCTTCGTTGTGGACCTACAGCCTACAGCTACCGTCTACAAGAGGGCCCAAGTGTATTCATCTGTGGATCAAGATCCTGCGGGCACTGTGTTCTGTACCTGAATTCTCCCCAGGAATCGTTGGCCAGATGGGATGCAGCTGACGGCTCTCCAAACCCCCCCCCCCCCCCCTACTGACTTACAACCAGCAGGACCCCTTTAGTATCCCGCTATAATCCTTAAGTACCATCGCTATAGTTCCCTAAAGAACCAGGTTGTATACTTGCTTCCTGCGTAACCAGAGATTGGACATTCAGTGTTGATTTGCCTACGAATACTCATTTGCCTTACAAGTGCATTCAAATCATAAATGTAATTAAGTGAATGTTGTATATACCTTTTGCTATATTAAACCTTCGACTGTTATATTTGTGTGGACCTGATTTCATATGTGGGAAAGTGTTCATCATACTTAGATATCGTGTACTGTATGGCCAGAAGTTAAAGTACATCAAGCGGTAGTGGTTTAATGATACCATACTTATCAATACAGTCAGGGAATTGTACCCCTCAGTTACATAGTCCGTACAGGTTGCTGGTCAGTGAGCGGTTGTTTACGTGTTTATGTGGTCAGGACATGTGTCTGTTCGGGAGGGCTGGAAAACAGGTCTGCGAGTGCGGCCTGTCACTGCTTCTGGACGAAATAACCTTATATGTCCGAGCAGGGTCAACGTTTCAGCAACTAAAGAAATATGAACTTAGAAGGACCATACGGGTGTAGTGATATAGCTTGAATCTATCTCACGTTAACAATGAGGGAGCCTCTCATCAAAGAAATCGACGCACGCATTGTCATACGGAAAACGGTGAGTTCATGAACCTAAAGAAGGAAGTACATGCGCAGAGAGAGAGAGAGATAAAGAAAGAGAGATGTTTTGTAAGGAGCTACCTCTGTTAGCATGACCAAGAGATAATCTTGGGTAGGTTTCTTCTAGATAAATTTTTTTTTTATTGGTCTTTTTCCCCCTCCATTTTCCTCCGATTTTCTCCCATCCCAATGTTAGTCATATGCCAATTCCCAGTCCCTTCCTGGTCGCTGCGCACTTACCCCCCACAGTCAGATCATCTGGGAGAGTGGAGGCTACCACGTGCTTCCTCCGACACACGTCCAGCCAATCACCGCTTCTTTTCACCTGGCAGCGCGGATTCTCATCGAGAGGGCGTAGCGTGTGGGAGGATCACACTATCCCCCTCAAGTCCTATCCGCGCTTAGCAGGCGCCCCGACCGAACTGTAGGAGTCGCTGTTTACAACGACCCGGACCCACCCCGCCAGCTTCTCCCACCCTCTAATACAGCCAATTGTATTAGTGCAGACGGCCAGCCAAGCTGGTGACAACCCCGGAGCTGTGAGCTGGATTCGAACAGGCGAATCCAGCTCACAGCTCCGGGGTTGGTGACGAACGCAATCTCCGCTCGGCCACCTAACCGCCTTTCTTCTAGATAATTCTATGGTTTTTCCCCATAAGGTTTGCATTAAAAAAAAGATAAACAAAGCAAACATCTAGAACAGTGAGCTACGCTCAGGAACACAGTGGAGGGTAACATAAAAGATGTGTGCTGATATGTAGTAGACAAGCTATAACTCATAATATGGTCCTTTAAATCTTTAGATTGGCACCCGTGTAACTGACGTTTTACATTGAGCTTCGAATGGGTTTCATAGTCGCCAGGGTCATGAAACTGGATCGGAACACACGAGAAACGCATAAACCTTCAATTAAAATCAAAATATAAAAATCATACAAGGTTTTCACCCGACAGCAGCTGTATATGTGTCTTTGTGTGTGTGTGTGTGTGTGTATGTGTATGCGTGTGTATGTGTGTATGCGTGTGTATGTGTGTGTGTGTGTATGCGTGTGTATGTGTGTGTGTGTGTGTGTGTGTGTGTGTGTGTGTGTGTGTGTGTGTGTGTGTGTGTGTGTGTGTGTGTGTGTGTGTGTGTGTGTGTGTGTGTGACCACTCCATCGTTGGACTGCCCTGTGGGACAAGCCCAAGGCTGTGATTAGAGGACGGAGGAACTTGAGGTTGGGCTCAACTGGGCTGAGGAGGCCCACAAGAAAGAACCCCCGGACTAAAGCAGAACACCAATGGCAGCTTCATCATGCAGGTGCCAGGGGCTCATAGACTACAGAGAGAGAGAGAGAGAGAGAGAGAGAGAGAGAGAGAGAGAGAGAGAGAGAGAGAGAGAGAGACATAGAATACACATGGAGAGAGAGAGAGAGACAGAATACACATAGAGACATTGAATAAACATAGAGCGATACATAGACTACACATAGAGAGAGACATAGAATACACATGGAGAGACATATAATAAACATAGAGAGAGACAGAATACACACAGAGAGAGACATATACTACACATAGAGAGAGAGACAGACTACACACAGAGAGAGACAGACTACACACGGACCCTCAGCTGTCAGAGGTGTACCCCTCCAGCTGACTCGTTCACAAATTGTAGGTCGCTTTGGATAAAAGCGTCAGCTAAATGACTCAATGTAATCTCGATCATGAGTTCATGTGTCAATCAGACCTTTATTCTATATCATATTTCCATTGGAGAGATATCTGGTCATCAGTCTCAGGGGTTCTCGTGTGTCTGAACCTTCGACACCTTGTACGGTAGATGCTCATAACTCACGGGATCTGATGGAGATTACAATGTGCCAACCTGTGAGCTGTTGACCTCGCCTCACTGTGTCATAGTCTGGTGTGGACGGTCTCATTTCGACAACATGGACATGATAAACAGACCAAGGTTCATTTCAGGACAGCACATACATACATACTGGTCCAAACTGTTACCTAGCAACAGAATCCCAGTAAAACCGTCGATAAGGACACGAGGAAGAAGACGCTCTCTTTTGTTTAGAGAATGTTCTCCAGAACGCTGGAGCAGTCGCCACAGTTCTGCAGGTTATCAATGCATTTCTGTCAGATGTGGTGAGTCTTGATGAACCAGCGCAATATAAACACCTATAGCATAATGAACAACGGATATGAACTCATATCAGGGCTTTCCCCTAAACAATGGTATAGAGGCGCAGTGCCACTATGACCACGTGGTAAAAGAAAAAAGAAGAATGTTTAAATTTTCTTTTGCAGTGAAAGCTTCAGCTTAGAAACAGATATTGTCTAATATGTGATTGCTCTGTCCTCTGTTCCACTGTGTGTGTGTGTGTGTGTGTGTGTGTGTGTGTGTGTGTGTGTGTGTGTGTGTGTGTGTGTGTGTGCGTGTGCATGCATATGTTTTCGTGTTCAACGTTAAACTATTGTGCAACCTTATACACTGCACTTAATGTTTTTAAGTTGCAGCAAATGGTTTTCTTTATTGCAAATTCTTTTGCCTCCCGGATGGGGGGGGGGGAGGGGGGGGGG
>NC_140183.1:70840496-70885496 GCF_963971535.1 Notolepis coatsorum
CTTCTCAAGTTGATTGAGGACTTTGGAGATTTATCGGGATTTAGGATAAATTGGCCGAAGTCGGCCTTCCTCCCACTTAACGCCCCTGCAAAAAGAAATATAACCCTCCCAGAAGAGATACCGATGGTAAAACACTTTAGATGTTTGGGAGTTGAAATATTCCCTACCATAAGCCAAACGGTGAAGCACAATTACATACAAATCCAAAACAAAATCAAATACGACCTTGTCAGGTGGTCAAAACTTAAAAACTCAGTACAAGCACGGATATCAATAATTAAGATGGACGTCCTACCTAGAATCAACTTCTTCAGCTCAATGCTACCGTTACCCCCTCCAAAGGGTTACTGGAAAGGATTACACTCCTCCACATACAAATTTATTTGGAATAACAAACCACCACGTATAAAAAGATCCACCGCACAGAGAAACAAAGCAGACGGTGGTATGGCATTTCCAGATTTCCACCACTATTTTAAGGCATACACTTTAAGACCACTGACGACATGGTTTGATCCCCAAGCATCAGTATCCTGGAGAAATTTAGAAGAAAATATAGTAGCTCCACATAGGCTGAAGGACATAGTGTACACCAAATTATCAATTAAGCAATGCGAACGGAAATTTGGCCCCATAATCACTCATGCAATCCGGATATGGCGTGAAACACAAAAAAAATACTCTATCCCACATAAATGGCATAATCATACTCCCTTATTCAATAACAATGCACTCTTGATTGGAAAACAACCTATAAGATTCCCTAGATGGGAAAAGCAAGGCATACACACATTAGGAGACGTTTTCAACAAACAGGGTTTTTGTAGTTTTGATGAGATATGCAAAAAAATTTATCTCACCAAGTCCTCATATTATTTTTACGCACAGTTATTGGCATGTTTGAAGGCTCACAGTGTTCCATTAAGGATACCAATTGTACACCACAGATACCACAAATTCTTCTATGAAAGAGAGACATCGAGAGGTTTTGTTTCAGATTTTTATCATCAATTACTAACGGCCTCGTATGAAACCCTACATCTAGACTCAGTCTGGAGGAGGGATATACCAGACCTGGAGATAGACTTTGACTGGCAAGAAGCCTGGGCAAATGTACGCCTTGCATCAAGGAACCCGGACCATCAACAAATCAATCTTAACTATATTCACAGGACATACTTAACTCCTATAAGACTGAACAAAATGGGTCTTAAACAAGACTCCAAATGCTCCTTATGTACAAATGGGGACGAAGGGACATTTATGCACATGTACTGGGACTGCCCACCAGTTAAGATATTTTGGAAAGAAGTGACCCAGCAACTGTCAAATCTCTTAACTCTGGATATACCTGTACACCCCTCTGTATTACTGCTGAATGATGTCTTTGAGCATGCAGTACCTCCACAGCTAAAGAGATTGGTTTTATCCGGTATCACAGTGGCTAAAAAGCTGATAGCATCACGATGGTTTCAACCGGAAAAAATGTGCCGTAAGGTCTGGATTCTTACATATCTCGATGTGATTTATCAAGAAATATCAACAGCTAGAATTTTGGGTCTCAATGAATCCAAAATGGCAATGTGGTTAGAAGTGGTGGAGAGAATAAAAGCCAGCATATAATGGTAGTGTCTGGTTAGGAACAAATTATAATGGTTGGATTATCCAATGGGGGGTCCGGGAGAGGGGGGTACGAGCTGGAGCATATGTGTATTTGTATATCCTATTGTGTGTTGTCATGTTTGTTTATGTGTTTGTTTAAAAAATAATAAAAAAATAAAATACAAAAAAAAGAATGGGTACAATTACAATGCGGCTCAATACAAACAATTGTTAAGGGGCCCAGGGGGTGTACTGTTGTAGTTTGAGCTAATTTACACCATGCTCCAAAAAAAAAAAAAAATCTGCCGAGCGATGTGGCGCGGTCGATTCAAGGTGAGCGGTGAGCGAGCGGAGAGCGACTTGGGGGCGGAGTCAACTTGAGCGATTAGCGGAGCGGACCAAGCTTTAAAGAGCGAAGAGCGGATTTCTCGCCCGCGCCGATCCGCTCACGTGGCCTGTCCGGAATCCACATTTTACTTCTCAGGCATGTAACCCGAGCCGATCGGATTCATTGTGGAGCCTCAGAACAGCGTGGAATACATAATACAGTATGTAGCGTTGGATCAATAAAAGCGATAGATTTTTGGAATGGCGATCAGGAATTGGAATGATCTTTTTGGAGAACATCTGATCTGAGGTAAGGAATCTATTTTACAAGTCTTGGGATAATCAGAGTTGTATTCGCTGAGATCTCAGCGTTCGCCATATGTGTGTGTGTGTGTGTGGGCGATCGCTTTGAGGAAATCAGAGAATCGATTTTTCAGATCGCCTATATAGCGTGCATACGTACACATATACTATCGATAATCTAGCGTTTATTTGAAAACGATTCATAAATAGGCCGAAAAATGACATGTATTCTAGAATATTCCAGTAAAGGGCGATTATCATGGAATATTTATATTTTCCTTGAAAACGAGGGCTTTTCAAAATGCTATAAAACTAAAATGAACCGATAAAAAAACAATCCGCTTCGACAATGTTATTAATGCTAACATTGAAGTGGATGGTGGGCATTCAAGCGGTAAATCAAGATTAAGCTTGGGCTCTGAAAGTGTTAATACATCTATATAATTATACACATGTGTGCATATAGCTATTAATACATCTATATAATTATAAACATGTGTGCATACAGCTATTAAATACATCTATAATATAATTATAAACATGTGTGCATATAGCTATTCATACATCTATATAATTATAAACATGTGTGAATATAGCTATTCATACATATATGTAATTATAAACATGTGTGTGTGCATATAGCTATTAATACATATATGTAAATATAAACATGTGTGCATATAGTAGCTAATATGGAATTAATTATAAACACAAAATACATGAGTGGGTGAGTGCATGTAAGAGAAAACATGACCGTGTGTTAAATTAATGTGTGTATACTAAATAAACCAGTATTATTTGAAGCATGTTTGGTGTACGATCAAACCAGTATGATACATACATTATCAGGATAGGAGGAATCCCTTTTGGTTGCCCCAGACAACAGCTTAAAAACTGGAAAACGAGTCATTGATAAGCGACGAGCAGATTAGACACATAAAACACATAATTTAAAACATAGATTAGGCGTTATTAATGCTAACATTGAAGTGGAACCTGGGTTCCATCCTAGAGGCAAATCTTTCCTGTGACAAAATGGCATCCAATGTAATAAAAAAAGTCAACCAACGAACTCGATTCTTGTACCGGATCTCCTCACTGGTAAACAAGAATACCCTGAAGACTCTAGCAGGAGCACTCATTCAAGGGTACTACGACTATGCTTGCACCTCATGGTACCAAAGCACCTCAAAGGCGCTAAAAACAAAATTACAAACATCTCAAAACAAACTGGTCAGACTACTGCTTGACCTTACTCCTAGAACCCACCTCACCCCTGCCCACTTTGACAACCTAGGATGGCTTAGAGTAGACGACAGAGTACAGCAACTTGCAATGGGCCTGGTCTACAAGATACACTACACGACCAAGGTACCCATGTACATGACAAAATACTTCCCAAAGGTCAGTGAATACCACGATCACAACACCAGAGGGAGCTCCACAAATCATGTTAAACCCAGATTCGGCTCAAACAAGGGACTAAACACGTTTCGCAATTATGCCACATCAATGTGGAACGCCCTACCCAAAGCTGTAAAGGAATGTGAATCACTACCCACTTTCAAAAACACTCTCAAAAAACACCTAAGGGAGACTGCAACCCGAAACTGGCCCCTGTAAATGTCCGAACACAACCCCCTCCAATGTACAGTAAATTACCAAGTATGGTCTTGTCAATAATCCAATGTACAGTGTTGTTTGTACAGTTGTACAGTGTCCCCCACCCCCCCCTCCTACCCAACCCCCCCCCCCCCCCCCTACCCAACCCCCCCCCCCCACTCCTAACCAACCCCCCCCCCCACTCCTAACCAACCCCCCCCCCCCCCCCCCCACCCACCCAACCACCTCCAATGTACAGTCCCCCCCCACCCCCACCTACCCAATCCAATGTACAGTTTCCACGCCTAATGTATATACTCTTTTCTTTCTGGACTCTTTTTGTATCACAGTACTGTAATTGCAAATCTGGTATGTCATAAATGTATAGATGGAGCAGTACTGTCTATCTGTATGTCATGTATGTCATATATGTTACGATGAATTGAAAATGGGGGACCCTGATGTAAACAAGACGAAAGTCTTTCTCTGGTCTGCATCCCCTTAACAATTGTATGTATTGAGCTGTACTGTACTGTACCCATTCTGCAATCTGTTAATAAAGTTTTCATTCATTCATTCATTCATTCATTCATTCACCTGACCCGACGGGTTCGGGCTGGGTAGGGCTTTGTTTTTAAGGCGAGACACTGCAGGTGAATAGTCAAATATACTTTTTTTGTTGATTTTGAGATTTTGTTATATTTTGCTTCCTAAACATGTCTTCTATGAAACTAGTGACAATTAAATGTCAATAACACACATTTAGTTGTTTATTTTACATCATTTTGCCTTATTGTATCCATAAATGTGCACATATTTAATGGGGAAGTGACTCATTTGCATATATAAACATAAATTTCAGAAAACTTTTTTCTTAGTTTATATGTACATAACAAATTGGGAAAGTTTCATTGTGATATCTATTCAAATATTGTTTGCCTATTAGGGGGTACTACACTGTACTACACTGTTTGTAGCCTGTGTGTAGTTCTGTTCAGTTCAATAACATCAATATTATTATTATTCAGTTATCAGGCATGTATTTAGGTTGTCTATTACTAATGGTTTGATTAGGTATTGTGTTTGTAAATATCAGTTTAAAAAAAAAAGTATGGCATTTTACAATACAGAACTTTGAAGGCGTTTTTCCCAAAAATGAGTTTTAAGAGTTTTTCCTCATACTCTGAGCCAGACATCTCCACTTCAGTAGCACGCACATACACCAAACCTTCCAGTTCTATTCATATCTATGTTCTGAAGGTATTTACAGAAGGGTTTGTTGATATCGCATTCATACCCTGATTTATATCACATTTTATTCCTAAAAACATGGCGAAATATGGAATTTTACCATAAAAATGGACTGAATGGAGTATTTTCTGATTTATGGAGTGATAAAAAGAGATATCCAAAATCCCCTCTGTAATAACCTTTGGCTCTAATATGTCAACAAAATGAAACTATAATTTTGAAAATGGCTTTATCCAATGTTCAGATTTCTGTCCTGGAATTATATGCAAATTAGTGCATATTTAAGTAGATCATGCCTCATTTGCATATTTAAACATACAATTTCAGAAAACTTGTAATACAAAAAAGTCTTGTCTTAATATAAGTAATCAACTGGGGAAGTTTAATTGTGATATCTATTAGTTAATTTGTTTACCCTATTCACCTGCAGTGTCTCCCCTTAAATAAATAATTCGGGCTCGGCGGGCCGGGCAGCGCCCTCTTTTTATTTATTTTTTCTTTATTCCGCGCTCGCTATACTCATATAACTAGGGTTATAGGATAACCTTAAAGGGGAACTATTTTACTATTTCTTTCACTATTTTGGGCACTTTTACACAATTCCTGTGAGTCTATGGAACACCTCTGTAATTTTTTATTTTCTTTTATTCATTGTTTTGTATTTCTAATCAAGTCCTCAAAAACAGCATTTTTCTACCTCAAGATCTCAAGCCGTTTTGAGCCTGGGCTCCAACCACTGTGTGCAGCTCATCTTGTACCTCGCCATTATCATGCAGCGGTGTCTTTCTGACATCACAAATCATCACATTTTCAGATGACTCAGTTCAGTGAGGGTGAATATTGTGAGAGGAGAATTGGAAGAATGCGCCAATATGAGGATTAGAGACATAGATCATATTAATATAAGTTCACATAGCTAGGAAACAATGCTAAACACTCAAAAAGGCCATTTATAAGATAGTTCCCCTTTAAGTTTCTGTTTCATTTTTGCGCCAGCTGTCATCAGAGATCAGAGTGTCTCTCTGAGTCGCAATGGATAAGTTAACAGATATGGAATTAGGGAAAGGGAGAGCTTTTGAAAGTTCGCAATGCGTCTGGGAAAGCTGCATTTTTGGAACCATTTGGATGTAATTACCGCAGCCCGCAGGGAGAACTCGAGGGGAGTAGAACAGTGATGAAGCCCTCAGGTGGATGATGAACAAATGAACCGGACCGAAGTGGCATAGGTTGTTTGAAGTTGGAATATAGCCAGTTGGTGAATGTTTTAATTTGTTCTTGGATGTATGTAGCCGGTTGGCGAAGTTTTGTTAACGTTGTTCAACGCGTTGCTGACATCAACAGCGAAGTGGTGAGTCTGATGTATTATTATTTGCTGGTGGGGTCGCTGCTGCCCTGTTCTGTTGTGCTTTCATTATATAAATATTGCTCTGCTCGAAATCTGATTTCTGTTTTCTGTTTGTTTGTATAGTGACTGAGTAGGCTATTGTGTCGTGTGTGTGTGTGTCAGCGAGCACTGGGACGGCATTCTAATAAGAGCGAAACAGGCTATGTAAATGCTTCTTAGTTTTCAGCGTGATATGCGTTATTTAGGCAGACCTATTGGACATTTTCGTTTTTGTTTATTTATTAACACTTTAATCGCCATGGGTTAAATTCATAATTTACCATCCCTCGCCAGCTCTATTTGTCTATGGAGAAGTTCCCCTTCTTTGCAGGGCTATAACTTTTTAAATTCTATTGCTAAATTGCCATTATTATGGCCCATTCAATGTCCTATATGTATTGTTCAGGGTGTAGCAACGTTAAACTTTTTCATTCACATATTCATACTAAAATATGGTCTAAAGTATAAGTATGTTTTTATCGTTTTCTGCAGCTTTCTCCAGAACTTGATTTATAGCTCCAAATGCATTATATTGATGATGAAATACAGTTTGATAGCAATCGGCGCGAGATAAAAAAATTCAACTGGACGTGATTCTAGAAGTTTCTACGTATCATCTGATGATGACCGGATGGGCGGGGGATCGTTTATAATTCCGTGGGCAGCGTTAGATGATTCATCCAGAGTGGGTCATATGTTCATCAGATCAGTTAGTATAGAAGACGTTAGAAAATAACGTTGAAACTCACCGTGGCTTCCTCGCGCCGCTGGCAGATGAGCGTGGAACAGAATTTTTTCTATTATGGGATGGAGAAATGCCGATCCATTTCCAGGTTGTATAATAGTATATACGTCCAAATCATGTTGTTTTTTCGAGTTATTTGCACCGATCGATGTTCACTGTATCAAGACGGAGTCTCTCTAACGATAGCGAGTGCCCGGACCACATATGGATGAGCACTTCCGGTTCAAAGGTTAATTTCCGGTTGGCGATCTGCCGATCGGCCACCAGATGGCGCTCTTGAACCGCTAGAGAGTTGAGAGGAGATCAGCAGTGTGTCTCAGGGCTCCGGAAAAGAAATATGATTTCGATGACAGATTTTTGAAATATTGACATCAAAGACGAGTTACGGCGTCTTCGGCAGAATGAGTATGGCTAGGAATGACGTGTAAACTCGTCCCCGGCGATCATAGTGTTAAGTTAATATATAAACAGTGTTTCGAATATCTAAAACAAAAATTTATATTTGGCTATAATATAATGCTTGTTAGTTTTCAGCGCGATATGCGCCTATCTGTTATTTAGGCAGACCTATTGGACATTTTTGTTTTTGTTTATTTATTAAGTTCATATAAAACCGTGTTTTGAATATTTAAAACAAATAATATTTTTTTTAAATGTAAGTCTAAATTAAAAAAAATAACCTGGTTTTCATTCGGGCTAGGGCTTCAAATGTTGCATTACAGTCAGGCTTATTGTCGGGCAGGGCCTGAACGTCATGGGCTCGGGCTGGGCACGGGCCTAATTTCAAGGCCCTTGCAGACCACTAATTCAAATCACTGATTTCACCGGCGCTTCAACGGGCTAGGCCCTCCTCATCAGGGTACTGCTGATGCGCGTGCATGTGTGTGTGTGTGTGTGTGTGTGTGTGTGTGTGTGTGTGTGTGTGTGTGTACCTACCCGTACTGTCAGCTCCACAGTGTCAGGGACCGCCAGGTATTGGGGGTCCACAGTGGGCCAGGGCTGCTCTAACACATCTCCTTCCTGAGAGAGAAGAGAGCTGAGGGGGTTCTTTACCTGCTTCAGCCCTGGAGGAGAGGAGAGGAGAGGAGAGAGGGGAGGAGAGAGGAGAGAGGGAAGAGGAGAGAGGAGAGAGAGGAGCGGAGAGAGGAGAGGAGAGGAGAGAGGAGAGGAGAGGAGAGAGGACAGGAGAGGAGAGAGGGGAGGAGAGAGGACAGGAGAGGAGAGAGGACAGGAGAGGAGAGAGGAAAGGGGGGAGGAGAGGAGAGAGGACAGGAGAGAGGAGAGAGGGGAGGAGAGAGGACAGGAGAGGAGAGAGGAGAGGAGAGAGGAGAGGACACGAGAGGAGAGAGGACAGGAGAGGAGAGAGGACAGGAGAGGACAGAGGACAGAGGACAGGAGAGGAGAGAGGACAGGAGAGGAGAGAGGACAGGAGAGGGGAGAGGAGAGGAGAGGAGAGAGGAGAGAGGACAGGAGAGGAGAGAGGAGAGGAGCGGAGAGGGGAGGAGAGAGAGGGGAGGAGAGAGGAGAGAGGACAGGAGAGGAGAGAGGAGAGAGAGGGGAGGAGAGGACAGGAGAGGAGAGAGGACAGGAGAGGAGAGAGGAGAGGAGAGAGAGGGGAGGAGAGAGGACAGGAGAGGAGAGAGGACAGGAGAGAGGAGAGAGAGGACAGGAGAGAGGAGAGAGAGGGGAGGAGAGGAGAGAGGACAGGAGAGAGGACAGGAGAGGAGAGAGGACAGAAGAGGAGAGAGGAGAGGGGAGGAGAGAGGAGAGGAGAGAGGTGAGAGGGGAGGAGAGAGGAGAGGAGAGGAGAAAGGGGAGGAGAGAGGAGAGGAGAGAGGGGAGGAGAGAGGGGAGGAGAGAGGAGAGAGGGGAGGAGAGAGGAGAGGAGAGAGGACAGGAGAGGAGAGAGGGGAGGAGAGAGGGGAGATGGGAGGAGAGAGGAGACGAGAGAGGAGAGGAGAGTAGAGGAGAGAGGGGAGGAGATGAGAGGAGAGGAGGAGAGAGGGGAGGAGATGGAGAGGAGAGGAGAGGAGAGGAGAGAGGAGATGGAGAAGAGAGGGGAGGAGAAGAAAGGAGAGGAGAGGATAGGAGAGGAGAGAGGAGAAGAGAGGGGAGGAGAAGAGAGGATAGGAGAGGGGAGGAGGAACATTGAGAGGAAAAGAGGAGAGGAGGAGGGGAGGGGAGGAAATATGGAATGAAAAAAGGAGGAGAGGAGGGGAGGAGAGACAGAACAATGAGAAGAAAAGAGGAGAGGAGAAGCAGAGGGAAGAGAGGAGAGGAGAGAGAGGAGAGGAGAGAGGTGAGGAGAGAGAGAAGAGAGGAGAGGAGAGAGAGGAGAGGAGAGAGGAGAGGAGAAGAGAGGAGAGAGAGGAGAGAGAGGAGAGGAGAGAGAGGAGAGAAGAGAGGTGAGGAGCGGAAAACAGATTGAACTTGTGATGCTGTCACACGCTTCACATCGTTTATTCCTCCATGAAAGCAAAGCTTTCAGGACAAACCCGAGGACAGTGTTGAAAAGGGCAGCGTGAAAAGCAGCACAGTGGCTGTTCAGCGGCCCACAAACAACAGTGTCAAACAGCCGATAACAAGCGGCTGAGCGCTCGATAAGCTGAACCAGAAAAACCCATAAGGAGCGACTTTCTTTCACTTTCTACCACGGCTTTAGTTCCCACATGGAGGCAGCTGATCCAGATGGTGGATAAGCAACGGCCTCTCCCACCCACTCCCCTCAACTCCCCGCTAAAAACATCCCACAGGAGCCGTATGGGAAGGATGTGAACTTCCTCCATCCTGTGCCGTGTGTATGTGTGGCGAGGGAGAGCGGGTAAAGCAGAGGTTGTAGCGTACGCTGGGGGTAGCGGTGGGTCACATGTCCCTGAACCGCATTGTTCGCTCCATGAATACTCCTTCACCTCTGCTCCCACCCATCAGCCAGTGTACAGAAATACACACGCATGCATCACACACACACACACACACACACACACACACACACACACACACACACACACACACACACACACACACACACACACACACACACACACACACACACACACACACACACACACACACACACACACACACACACACACACACACACACACGTTCTGTATGCAACTACCCAAGAGTTCTTGTATAACTACACTTGTGAGGACGATTGACTAAATTCGTCCCCTAGCCTTAAAAAGGGAACACCGACCCGTGTCCACCCACTGGGGGCGACAGTGGCTCAGGAGGTAGAGCGGCCGTGTGGTAATCGGAAGGTTCCCGGTTCGATTCCGGCTCCTCCCGTGCATGCGTGTCGAAGTGTCCTTGAGCAGAGACACTTAACCACCTAACTGCTCCCGATGAGCAGGTCGGCACCTTGCGTGGTTGCCTCCGCCGTCGGTGTGAGAATGTGTGAACGAACGGCTGAATGTTTTTTTTTTTTTTTACACAATTTTTCTTTATTTTCCCTTTTCAACATGAAACAAGACAACACAATACAGTAACAATACTAATAAACAAGACATCACAGGACAATAACAGTAATAATAATAACGACAATGACAAGACCATCAGTTAAATCAGAATAATGAAAAATAAAATAGTCATGTATAAATTAAATATATAAATGAATAAGAATATATATATATATACCTATATATATGTACCATAAGGCGAGATTACCTGAGCACCCATCATCTCCAGTATCGACAACCAAGGTCCCCATCCCCACCCCGTGAGGACCCCAAATCCGGCGCCCCAGCGAACCAGAGCATCATGCCTCTTTAACACTCCGACTCACCAAGACCTCGAATCAGGGGCCCCCACCAGTCCGAGACTGTGTCTTGTTTGCTTTTCTCATATTTTTATATTCAGAGTTAATGATATTGTTTACACTGTTTATTTATTTTTTCTCATATGTATCTTTATATATTTGGTATTATTATACTTTTTATTTGAATAACAGGTGTACAGCAGATACATGTCCCACAGCACACGGCAATTATCTCACTCTCTGGTCCCTTCCCCCACCTGCGGCCAACAAAACTAAATAAAGACAGGACAATAATAAAATTAAAATAAACAATAATAAATAATAACAACAATGACAACAACAACATCATTGTTATACAACAGACAGGCGTCTTACGCGTTGTGGCAACCCCAAGCCACCCCTGGGCTTGGTGATTGATGGGCGCTATGTGGCGACCCAATGGCTGGGCGCTGCCCATGTTTGGGCGTCCGCTTCCGGACGCACCTGTCACTAAAGACCCATCAGAGTGATTACGTGATTAGCGAATCACGGCGCGGTGCGCCTGTTGGGGAGGGGGGACTTAATGGAGCCGAGGAGCCTCCTCTCAGTCCCCCGTAGCAGCGCAAGGCAAAAGGCCACAGAGCGGAGACGCCGCCCGGCCGACAGATTACCGCCAGCAAACCGTTATTATTTGACTAGAAAATAAAGAGCATGATTTTGGGAACTGCAACCTGTCTGTGTGTTGTTTATTCTGCCACCCCTACACCTGGAATTGCCACAGTGGTGGAGAATGCGGGCATAGTCTACTGGCAATCAGGGGTGCGGAATAAACAACAATAGACTTTATCGAAGTAGAATAAAAGAAATAAAAAAAAAAAAAAAAGAAGAAAAATATATATTTAATAAAAAAAAAAAGCATGGACGCGCTGGTGCAGCAGCTCGTACAGGCGAGCATGGAACAACAGACCCGGCACGAAGAGGCCCTGCAAGAACAGAGGAAACAGACAGGGATGATCCACGCGGAGCTCCAGCGGATGGCCTCTCACCGGCGGGAGGAAGGGGCCGCCGGGACGCGGCCTAACCCCGGGCGCTTCATCCCCAAGCTGACGGAGCAGGAGGATATAGAAGCCTATCTCCTAGCGTTTGAGCGCACCGCCGGCCGGGAGGGCTGGCCAGAAGACGACTGGGGGGGACTGCTGGCCCCCTTCCTGTCGGGTAATGCGCAAAAGGCCTACCAGGACCTGCCACCGGAGCAAGCCGAGAACTACACTCGGCTAAAGCAGGAAATTTTGTCCTGTTACGGCCATAGTCTGCAGTCCCGTGCGCAGCGGTTCCATGACTGGGTGTATGACGCACAGGCCTCCCCGCGCTCCCAGATGCACGACCTGGTCCGCATAAGCCGAGCCTGGCTAATGACTGACCCCGGAGGGCCCACGGTCTTGGAACGGATTGTTATGGACCACTTTGTCAGAGCCCTCCCCTATGACACGAAGAAGCAGGCGAGTCAAGCGGACCCCCGCTCCGTGGAGCAGCTGGTGAATATTGTGGAGGCCCACCAGGTAACGCAGGAGTTACTCAAAGGGGGGCGAGGGGAAAAGCCAGAGCGGCCGAGAACAAGGAGGGGTCCCGACGAGCCCAGCCCAAGGGGCCGGGTAGGGAACGCAGGTGATCCCGAACTACCCCGAAGAAGACCGCTGTTCGACCAGGACCAAAGACGCTGCTATGACTGCGGCGAGCCCGGGCATCTCTCGTGGAACTGCCCAGGCCGGGATGTGTCCATGCCATCGGCGGCAGCTTCAGACCCCCGCGGAAAGACGTGCAATTATGGCGCAGCCTGTTGGGCCCATAAGGAAACATCGGCGACACTTTTACCCGTGCGCGTCAACGACAAAGATGCCGTAGCGCTCCTGGACTCGGGTAGTGTCATAACGCTGGTTCAGCCCCATTTGGCACACTGCGACGCAGAGGCTCCGCAAGTGTCAGTGTCCTGTGTGCACGGGGACACAAAGTTGTATCCTACAGCGCAGATCACCCTGACAACCACCAAGGGGGTCTGCTCGATGACAGCCGGCGTCATACCTAACCTGCCGGTAGCGCTGCTGATTGGTCGAGACTGCCCCCTGTATCGCCAGCTGTGCTCAGCCGTCATCTCCCCGCGCACCCCACCCTCTACGGGTAAACCGAGGAAGAGGAAAGGGTTACGTCAGCCGAAGGTGTGTGCTCTGAACGTAACGGGGAGTGAGACTAAGACGGCATCAGATGTAGGTGACGACGCGCCGGAACCCCTGAATATACCGGGGAGTGAGACAGAGACGGCATCAGGTGTGGGTGACGACGCGCCGGCGCCCCAAGCGGGCCCCGAGACGGATAGCAGTGACGAGGACCCATTTGCGGAGTTCCCCCAGGCGGACGAGGTGGGGAGGGACCTGGCGGGTCAGTTCGGAACGGCCCAGCTGGAAGACCCAAACCTAACGCAGGCCCGGGCGAATATCAAAACCATAGATGGAAATCCTGTGGAGGGGGTGAGTAACCTCATATCCTCACTTTGCAATAAAAAGACAGTTGCTGTACCAAGTCGTAAAAAAGAATAATGAGGTTAGAGATCTATTGCTGGTGCCGAAATTCTTTATTCCCACTGTACTCCAGCTAGCGCATTCACATATCCTCGGAGCGCACCTGGGCGTGGACAAAACCATGGAGCGCATAAGGGCGCGTTTCCATTGGCCGGGCATGAAGAGAGCGGTAGAGGACTACTGCAGGAGCTGCCCAGAGTGTCAACGCGCAGCACCAAAGGTACAATATAAAAATCCTCTGATCCCGCTGCCCATCATTGAGACCCCATTCTCAAGAATTGCCCTCGACGTGGTGGGCCCTCTAGTTAAATCGTCCCGAGGCCACCAGTATATACTGGTAATCATAGATTATGCTACCCGTTACCCCGAAGCCATCCCGTTACGCACGGTGACGGCCAAAATTGTGGCACGGGAGCTCTTTCATTTGTTTAGTCGGGTGGGAATTGCCGACTCTATTCTCACTGATCAGGGCTCGTGCTTTATGTCGCGGGTCATGAAAGAAATGTGCAAACTAATGAAAGTGGAACAGCTGCGAACCTCCATATACCATCCACAGACGGATGGGCTGTGCGAGCGCTTCAACAAGACCCTGAAAAGCATGCTAAGGAAGGTGATGGAGAAGGATGGGAAGAATTGGGATCAGTTGTTGCCCTTTCTGATGTTCTCTGTGCGTGAGGTCCCACAGGCTTCCACTGGCTTCTCGCCGTTTGAGCTGCTCTACGCCCGCAAGCCGCGGGGTCTCCTGGACATCGCAAAGGAGATTTGGGAGGAACAGCCGTCGCCCCACCGGTCTCTCATAGAGCATGTGCAGGTAATGAGAGACAGGATGAAGGCGCTCTGGCCAGTGGTGAGAGAACATATGCAACAGGCCCAAGACGCACAGAAGCGCATTTATGACCGGGGCGCACAGCCACGGGAGTTTAATGTGGGGGACCGGGTCCTAGTACTGGTACCGACAGCAGAGTGCAAATTCCTAGCCAAATGGCAGGGACCCTACGACATAATCGAGAAAGTGGGTCCCGTCAACTACAAGGTCCACCAGCCCGACCGTAGGAAGCATCGACAGTTATACCATGTTAACCTGTTGAAGAAATGGCATGCCCGGGATGTGTTGCTCTCGCCCCCCCCTCTCCCCCCTTTTGCGCAGCAGGTGGCAGAGGCGGCCGATGTCCCCATCGGGGAACAGTTGTCCCCGACCCAACGGCAGGAGCTTCGGGAGCTGGTCCAACAGAACCGGGACGTGTTTTCGGCCACGCCGGGCCGCACCACATTGGCCCAGCACCACATCATTACCAGCCCGGGAGACAAGGTAAAGCTGAAGCCCTATCGTATCCCAGAGGCAAAAAGAGAGGCAGTCAGAAGAGAAGTGCGGGTCATGCTGGAGATGGGAGTGATTGAGGAGTCTCATAGCGGGTGGTCCAGTCCTATTGTTTTAGTGCCGAAACCCGACTCAACAACCAGGTTCTGCAATGATTTCCGGAAGCTTAATGACATTTCAAAGTTTGACGCCTATCCCATGCCTAGAGTGGATGAACTCATTGACAGACTGGGCCTGGCCAGGTTTATCACGACACTAGATCTAACGAAGGGTTATTGGCAAGTCCCTCTGGCCCCCGCCTCGAGGGAGAAGACGGCTTTCTCCACCCCAGATGGGCTGTTTCATTATAAAGTTCTCCCGTTTGGCCTGCATGGGGCGCCATCTACCTTTCAGAGGCTGATGGACAGAGTACTACGGCCCCATCGGGAGTATGCAGCCGCATATCTCGATGACATTATCATCCACTCATCAGATTGGGACACCCACCTCCAAAAGGTGAGAGCGGTGTTGGGTGCCCTCCGGGAGGCGGGTCTCACCGCCAACCCAAAGAAATGCAGGCTGGGACTAGAAGAGGCAGAGTACCTGGGGTTCACAATAGGCCGGGGCAATGTAAAACCGCAGAAGAGGAAAATTGATGCGATAAGGGAGTGGCCTCGCCCTTTAACCAAGAAGCAGGTCAGGACATTTAATGGGCTAGCGAGCTATTATAGGAGGTTTATCCCTAACTTTGCTGCTCGCGCTGCTCCCCTCACAGATCTGACCCAGGCGCGGCGGCCGTTCACGGTGAAGTGGACACCGGAGGCGGAGGCGGCGTTCGAGGACCTCAAGACTGCCCTCTGTTCGGGACCGGTGCTGATCTCCCCGAACTTCGACAAGGAGATGACGGTACAGACAGATGCATCAGAGGTGGGACTGGGAGCGGTCCTCTCCCAGCAACTGGAGGGTGAGGAACATCCAATTTTATATGTGAGCAGGAAGCTGCTGCCACACGAGCGCAACTATTCTGCGGTGGAGCGCGAAGGTCTGGCAATTAAGTGGGCACTGGAGACGCTCCGTTATTATCTGCTGGGGAGGCGTTTCACGCTGGTGACGGATCACGCCCCCCTCGTCTGGATGGCCAAGACAAAGGGGACCAATGCCAGGGTGACTCGATGGTTTCTGGAGTTGCAATCATTTAACTTTTCTGTCATTCACAGGTCAGGGGTGGCGCATGGCAACGCAGACGCCCTCTCCAGGAAGGATGCCTGTTGGGCGTCGGACGCTCTTCCCCGACGGTCGGAGCTGGAGGGGGGGTACTGTGGCAACCCCAAGCCACCCCTAGGCTTGGTGATTGATGGGCGCTATGTGGCGACCCAATGGCTGGGCGCTGCCCATGTTTGGGCGTCCGCTTCCGGACGCACCTGTCACTAAAGACCCATCAGAGTGATTACGTGATTAGCGAATCACGGCGCGGTGCGCCTGTTGGGGAGGGGGGACTTAATGGAGCCGAGGAGCCTCCTCTCAGTCCCCCGTAGCAGCGCAAGGCAAAAGGCCACAGAGCGGAGACGCCGCCCGGCCGACAGATTACCGCCAGCAAACCGTTATTATTTGACTAGAAAATAAAGAGCATGATTTTGGGAACTGCAACCTGTCTGTGTGTTGTTTATTCTGCCACCCCTACACCTGGAATTGCCACAGCGTCTGTTGTACAACTTCTTCCACTAGGGAAACCCACCTCCAAAAAATACACAACCGGGGATAGACACCCCAAGACCCCCGGCCCTCACCCCTCCCCCAACCAAACAGCAAAACGGCTGAATGTGAGGCATAAGTTGTTAAGCGATTTGGATAAAAGCACTAGATAAATGCAGTCCATTCATTTAGCGACGATTTCCCCTCGCGGAAAATAGAATACATGAAAAAGCTGATCATGACCTGACCCAGCCGGGCCCGGCGATCCATCCCCGCTTCTGGAGCCTGTTTGAACTTTCCGCATGTGACCACAGTACGTTCAAAAAGGTAAGACATGGACACATCTTCATCAGCGTTCCCCTTTAAACCTCAGCGCTACATGCCTATCCTGAACCCAACTCCGTAACACCGATTTAGCTCGTCCTGTCCTCACAAGGATAGAAGACACACATACACACACACAACTCTTCCCGCCAAAGCTCCCCCCTCAGGTTCCCTGACGGTGGCTATCAGCTGGAGGATGTGACTTGCCGGAGAACCTTCCGTGACCTCCGCCTCCCCCCTGTTCTTATCGGACTGCGCTGCGCGGGGGCCTTGTTTACATGCGGCTCTCTGACAATAGAGTGCCGTCACACGGACCAGAGCCGGGGGGGGGGGGGTCTCCACTCAGCTGACCTCTGAGACCCCCCCCCCCTAACCCATTGTTTACAAGCCGGCACCGACTTCTTGTAGCTTATGTAGTAAGTCGCTTTTGACTTGATTCGGTATTGTCTCGGGTCTCACAATAATCCAAACGAACGACTGTATAAACACGCGAAGACGTGTTCGGAGCCTCGCGGAAACATTCTCTTTCGCCCCCCAAAAGTTTGTTCTTACATCACAAGGGCGTTGCAAAAACACAGGAGTTAGATAAGCGACAGTGTCAACATGACGTCTCTCCGAGGCAACTTCCTTTAAAGCCGGCCCAGAAACACAGTCCTTTACCCCAATTATTTCATTGTATGTTTTTCTACGTTACCGGTATGTATATTAACACCGATCGTGTTACTTCCTCTAAACGTCTTCCTTTGATGTTTGTGAGGTACGTTGTGTTGCAACCGATTGCACAGCCCCTAGGATTTGCAGGGGAAAAAAATAAAAAAAATAATGATATCTCTCGGTTTTATAATATAACATGGTGAAAAGAGTCGGGTAGAGACTGAGTCTCATGGCCAGTAGAGAGACTCAAAAGGAGCTTCTATCAAAAGGAGCTTCTATCCCCAGATGCTCAATGACTAGTCAACACTAACCTCCATTCTACATTCATTGCACACACATCCACATGCACACACTCACTTTAAACACTCACCTCTAACATTCACTTTAGACACTTTTTAACACTACATCATATTTTTTATCGATTTACCAAATCTTTGCATTTAGCATTTTTAAAAGTTTGCATTTTGTACTTCATTGTTTGCATTTTGTACTTGATTTTGTCCTAGGTTGTACTTTAGTTTGTATATTGTATATTGTTTGGCCTTTATTCTTTTAACTTTTTTACGCCATTGTCATGGAGTGATGATTTCTGATTATCAAGGTCCTTGACCTGCATACCGTGCAGCGAGGGGAATGGCTCCCTCCTACCTCCGGTTAATGGTCTCTAACTACACACCCTCAAGACCCCTACACTCTACATCTTCTGGACGCCTCAGACCCACTCCTATCCAAGCTCCGGGAGGGTCATCAAAGGGAAGCAAGTTATTCTTGGTCCTCGTTCCACAATGGTGGAACAAACTTCCCACCACAGTCAGGACAGTTGAAACGCGGCCAATTTTCTGCTGTTGCCTAAAAATACACATCTTCAAGTATCTGAAATAAAAAACAAATAATAAAAAATAATCTTCTTACTACTATGTACCCTACTACTATGCTACTATACTTACTACTACCTATCATGCTAATATATCCATACTACTATGCACTCAGAGTGTAACACTCAAGTTTAACACTATTTGACGAACAATGCCACTGACCCTTAACACAATGGCCGCCAACAACGAGTTTACTCGTTATTGGCCGCCAATCGAATAACGCCAATAACGAGTTTACTAGTTTTTTGGATTGTTATTTCGCTATATCTATTCATAATTCATAGCTGCAGCCTCTGCAGACCCTTCAGCGCCTGTCTGAGCTGGCCGACGGTCAACACCGCCCTCTACTGCCAGGCGGAGCTATTGCATCTCATTGAAAATGAGCTGGTATGTTTTAGGAGCCGGGAGGGCAGGGTTTAAATATTCTATACAACGATGGCATGCAACAGTAACCCCGCCCGCCCGTCATTGTGAAACGGTCGGTAGTGTGGTGCGGACCTCCACGAGCATTATTAGGAATTGCGATCAGATATTTGGATTATCTCTTTTGCATTACATCAGATACAAGGTAAGAACATTATATATGAATTCGATCGTTGATCTGACATTTATTTCTACCGCGATCACAGCTATCTGTGTGAACCGTGTATGGCTGTTTACCGTTGGCTGCGGGGGGGGGGGGAGGGGGGAGACTTACTAATGATAATCTAGCGTTGATTTCAGGATGATTAGATAATCAGCCGAAAAATTACAACGTGATGACTGGTTTTCTCGCCTTTTTCCTGGAATTACTGAAAAACACCCAAACCATACTCTATTCAAAATGGTATAAAACGGAAGTGTACGGATGAAAAAACAATCTGTCTCTGGCATGTTGACTAGAAGCAACTCACTGAGGGTTGACGGCGTTATTAGACCGATTGATATAATATAAGATATATTTTAAGCACTCGCAAATGTCACAGTCTAAAACTATATCCATTGAATAAAGACCCGACGATGAATGGGATATCAGCGCCCCCTGCTGTGGCGGTCAATGTGTTAACTGCCAGAGATGTACCTCTCCTGCTGACTTGTTGTTCACAATTAGTAAGTCGCTCTGGATAAAAGCGTCTCAGCTAAATGACTAAATGTAATGTAAATGAGAAGCAATGACAATGACTGACCACTGTGGCCACAGGCTCCACCCCCTCCCAGCACCTCTCCACCATCCCCTGTAGGTAATAAATGTTGGGTGCTTTGAATTCAGCATTGTGTGTGTGTGTTTATGTGTGTGTGTCTGTGTGTGCAGTGTGTTTATGTATGTGTGTATGTGTGTGTGCGTGTGTGTGTGCATGTGTCTGTGTGTGCAGTGTGTGTGTGTGTGTGTAAGACACCAACCTGCCCAGAGTTCAGAGGTCAGATGAGGGGCCATAGGTGCCGCCAACAAACACAGCACCGCTAGAGCCTCCTCAAACTCCACACTGTGCTGCACCACCCGGAGCGTCGCACTCTGAGGACACACACACACACACACACACACACACACACACACACACACACACACACACACACACACACACACACACACACACACACACACACACACACACACACACACACACACACACACACACACACACACACACACACACACACACACACACACACACACACACACGTCATTATCTATTGGGACAGCACAGGACATGTCTTCATTTAGTTACAGCTAGAAGTATATATTGAGGACAGCACAGGACATGTCTTCATTTAGTTACAGCTAGAAGTATATATTGAGGACAGCACATGACATGTCTTCATTTAGTTACAGCTAGAAGTATATATTGAGGACAGCACAGGACATGTCTTCATTTAGTTACAGCTAGAAGTATATATTGAGGACAGGACATGTCTTCCTTTAGTTACAGCTAGAAGTATATATTGAGGAGGACAGCACAGGACATGACATGTCTCCTTTAGTTACAGCTAGAAGTATATATTGAGGAGGACAGCACAGGACATGACATGTCTCCTTTAGTTACAGCTAGAAGTATATATTGAGGAGGACAGCACAGGACATGACATGTCTTCCTTTAGTTACAGCTAGAAGTATATATTGAGGACAGCACAGGACATGTCTTCATTTAGTTACAGCTAGAAGTATATATTGAGGACAGCACAGGACATGTCTTCCTTTAGTTACAGTCAGAAGTATATATTGATAGTACTAACGAACACTCATCTTTAACATTCACTTTAGACACTTTAAACACTTTTAACACTACACAATATGTATCTATTTATTACAAAAAGATTTGCACTACATCCCTACCTCATTTTAGCATTTTGGATTTTTAAAAAGGTTTGAACTTTTGTACCTCATTGTTTGCATTTTGTACTTTAGGTTTTACTTTAGTTTGTATATTCTATATTTTGTATAGTGTGTGGACTTGATTCTTAACTTTTTTACTGTACGAAGCACATTCTCAGGGGGCTCATACAGAACCAAGCATTTCACTGTAATGTACTTCATACGTGACAAAATAAAACAAAACTTGAACTTGAACTGGAGGAGGACGGCACACGGGACACGTCTTCCTCCAGTGACGGTTTACAGCGTGTCCTCACGGTCAGAGTGTTGGTGAGGCCCATGAGGCGAGAGATGGCGGCGTTCAGGAGGAAATCCTCCGTGAAGTGACCTGTGACCTGGAACACAGAGCAGGCACCGGATCAGACGTGTATTAATAGAAACACAAAGCCCACTCACCTCCCGCATAGCTTCTAACGCCCCGACTCTGTTTAGCAAGCAGATGCTCCCCGGGCCGCAAGGGACCGGCGGTGTCGTGGAGTGCTCCGCGGTCAATCTGTCCGTCCATCTAGCTTTCTATCTGTCTCGGAGGATTTAGCAAAAAAAAATAAAAACAATGACAGGACCGGGAGAGAAAGCCCCCATCGCGCATACGAACATTCCTCCGCTCTGCTTTTCTGGGAAGAACCCTTTTGGGAAGGGCCCTGGGGAGGTGGTCGATGGCCACGGCTTTTCTGATGGGCAGATCAAAGGACAGGCCTGGCTTTGGGGCGGCGGGGGGGGAGTCGGAGGGGCTTCCAGTAAACAGCCTGGGGTACTTCAAAAAGCTCTGGCTCTTGCTGAGAGGTGATGGTGGGGATCTAGCAGCGAAAGGAGGCTATTTATAAAGTGTGAAGGCAGGGCGAGTGGATTTAAAATCAATTTCCATTCCCCACTTCTCTCACCCTTTACTCAGTGTACTATAGATCCTCCGCTTGGGAATGGCTGAAATAGCGCCACGGTCACCGTTGTGTAATAAGTGACAGACTGCCTTGGATCATGCTCCGTGGCTCATTATATTTCACTTTTTTCCACATAAGGTCCATCATAATACATCAGAAACAGCCTGAAGCGCTAGAATATTTCTCTCAGAATCCACATAGATAATTATATTCTTCATTAATCAACTACAATCCAACGTAGTGCAGGCTGTCAAATACAATAGATCACTTCATATCTACAATAGACTTGCATTCGTCTGTGAATCCGTGTTCAGACAGATGGAAAAGATCTCTTTGCTACTTTGAAACTTACTGTGAGTGACCCCTACTGCTCAAGCTCGATAAAACAAGACGTGCAACATCCATAGAACAACCATCACCATCCAAATGACCTATCTCAAGTCCCAGTTTGAAGAAAAGAGGGCAGGGTTTGAGATAGGCCAGTTATATCCTTGATCGGTCATTTGGCTGGTACACCTTAAAACGGCGGCCATTAACACTTTGAGTGCCGGCCTCCGTGTCCTATTTACCCCGTTGAGTGCCGACGCTCTATTCAATGACAGATCACTCGCATTTGTGAACACATAAACTATATCTTAAATTATGGCTATGTGTCTAATACGGCCGTCGCCTATCAATGACTTGTTTGCAGTCAACATTGTCGAAACGGATTGTTTTTTAATCGGTTCATTTCCGTTTTATACCATTTTAAAAAACGCTCGTTTTTTTTTAACTTTCAGACAAATAAAAATTCTGCAGGAATCGCGCTTTACTGTAATACACAAACACGTTGTAATTTTTCGGCCTATTTATGAATCGTTTTCAAATAAACGCTAGATTATCGATAGTATGTGTACTTATGCACGCTATAGAAGCGGGCTGAAAAATCGATTCTCTTATTTCCTGATCAGCTACAGACACTCACAGCCACACACACACATATGGGACACGTTGATATATAGGTGAAAACAGCTCTGATTATCCCAATACTGGTAAAATAGATTCCTTACCTCAGATCAGATGTTCTCCAAAAAGATTATTCCAATTCCTGATCGCCATTACAAATATCGATCGTGTTTATTGATCCAACGCTGGGTACTGGAAACATATATTCCACGCTGTTCTGGTGGTGGGCAATGAATGGGATCGGCTCGTATTACATGCCTGACAAGTAAAATGTGGAATCCGGAATTTCTTCCCCCATCCATTTCATTCAGTCTAATCCAATGGGGTGCAGTACCATCCGAGAGACGAGAGGGGGCGGTATTTTCCCAATTCGAGCTCAGAGAGAGAGTGCCAGTGGTAACGTGAGGCTAGATTGATGAAATATGAATGGAATTCGCTAATATAAAAACGAATGATTAAAAAACTGCATCTCGTTTCTGGCACTCAATGGTTGGCATGAAATAACGAATTATGCCGTGGCTGGCACTCAAAGTGTTAATTAGCGTCGGTTTAGTGCACGACACGAAAAGACGCCGCGTTGCAGACCTATCTCAAACCCTGCCCTTTTTTCTTGATCCTCCAATCACAACGGTCTCTTGCCTCGGACAAGCTTTGTTTGTGATTGGAGGATCAAGAAAAGAGGTCAGGGTTTGAGATAGGTCCATTGGATGGTAGCCACGCCCAACGAGTCCCCATGAACGGTGCATATATGAAACAACCATGGAAGCCATAGGATCTAGATAATTACTATGATACTGTGACAAGGCTGGCCATAGCTCGTGCACCGAAAGATTTTAAAAAAAACAATGCATTCCTACAAAAAATATAGATTTGAATGTTTAATGTACCCATTGGCAGGTATGATGCAAAAAGCCCTCTCACCATGAACACACTTGGTCCTAAATCAAGGCTTGGTTGTTCAACCAATCAAGATCACCTGCATCAATTAACTCCCGACAAACAAGACATGTCCGGTTACTGTTTTAAGGTTTGAAATTAATGTAGCGCTGAATTATTGTGACACAAGAACAATGAAGTATAGACAAAATCAGATATAGTCTACAAACTATTTACAATAGAATATGGGTGTATGAGGTGCGGCTGGGTAGCGCAGTGGACTAAGCACTCGCCTACCACCGCAGAGACTCTGGGATCGAATCCAGCTGTCAGAGGTACCTCCGGCTTGGTCAGTCGTCCCTACTAACACAATTGGCAGTGTTAGCGGGTCGGAAGCCGATGGGGTATGTGTCCTGGTCGATGTAAACTGCGACTCCTACTGGTCGGTCGGGGCGCCTGTTCAGCAGGGAGGAGATCTGGGGGAAATAGCGTGAACGTTCCCCCGGTGAAACCCCTCACTGTCAGGCGTCAGGTGAAAAGAAGCGACTGGCGACTCCACATGTATCAGAGGAGGCATGTGGTCGTTCTACACCTTCCCCAGGCCGACAGTGGGGCAATGCGCGCAACAACCAGGAAGGGAATTGGCATAACGACTAAATTGGGATGGGTGAAAAGATACAGAAAGCCCAAAAATAAATGGAATAAGAAATGTAAAAGAATATGGGTGCATGAAGGAGTCTCTCTTTCACAGATACACTCACAAAGGCCCTTTTCTATCCCATGGAATCCTGCGGCTCATGGCAACATGTTATAATGAGAGAGCTGTTCAGCGCGGCAGGCAGGCTGTTGTGTAACCGCTCTGCAACAGCTGGAGGCCGCGGAGCCGCTACCTGTTCCACAGCGTAGTTCTTGTTGTCCCAGATCTTCTGGGCCTCCGCCCGCTCCTTCTTCCTCAGCCGGGAGGGGTCGGGGTGGTCCCCCAGCTGCCGAGCCCCCCTCAGCTTGGACACCAGCTGCCAGAGGCGAGACTGCCAGCGCAGTACCCCGGCGAGGGCGTCCGCTGCAGGACCCACACACACATATATATACACACACACACACACACACACACACACACACACACACACACACACACACACACACACACACACACACACACACACACACACACACACACACACACACACACACACACACACACACACACACACACACACACACACACACAACACAACATAAAACAGGTCACATTAGCATAATGTGTATAGACCAGATATGATTGACAAGTCATGACTGACATACTAACTACATGATCTGACCCTGAATATCCATATTGGATTGAAACGTTGTCTGCCTTTCAGTAAATGGTTTCACAGAGTCCAGGGTGTGGATTTATTTGAGATTCGATTAGATTCAAATGTATTGTCGTTATACAGCACAAGTACAGTTACATTTGCACTCTGGTTGGATTCCAAACCTCTGTACTGTATGTGCTGGCACCACGACAAATCCCAATCAACCATGTGTTGAAATGGCAATAACGTTTTCTATTCTATTCTATTCTCGTTGTACAGTAAAGCGCAACAGCAATATACAATGTACATGTGATTCAACTGGATATGAAATAAATAAATTAGTACTGCTTGGTGTAGTGCTAATCAGTTGTATGTACAGCGTTGTAGTATAATATGTACAGTGATACAGGTATAACAACAGTATTGTAGTAGTCATACTGGCCAGCAGCATAAAAAAGTAAGAGTAGGATATGTACAGATATAGATATAGTATCTACAGATATGGAAAATGACAGGTGTGGATATATATATATGTAGTATATAGATATATGTAGATATATGTAGTATAATGCAATGGTCTTCTGCTCATCTCGTAGGGTGAACGAATGCAGGCCAGTATGCCGCTTTTGCGGGACAGTAAAGTTATACTGAATAGCCTACAATATGTAAGAACGTATAATGTATCAAGCATTTGATCTCAATAGAAGCATTTAGATTAACTAATTAATGAAAGCGTAGTAGGCGAAATAGACCAAATGTCTAAGCAGAAGAAACACTGCAGAAAAATAACATAGAAATGATGTATTCATACAGTAGTTGTTACTGGGCGCTTACCTCTCCCAAAACTCAAATCTGGTAAATCAAAGAAAAGGTTTTCAGCTCCTGTCAGCCGTGCCCCATATAGGCCTTTTGACAAGTTGTATTTCTTGCAAGACATCATGTGTAACGATGGCTGGCATGTGACTGTTTATATTAAGGTCTCAGCTCACTATCTCCACATGTTACTGTTGTCATCACGTGTCATGATGGCTGGTGTGTGATCGACATGTTACTGTTGTCATCACGTGTCATGATGGCTGGTGTGTGATCGACATGTTACTGTTGTCATCACGTGTAGTGATGGCTGCCGTGTGATCGACATGTTACTGTTGTCATCACGTGTAGTGATGGCTGCCGTGTGATCCACATGTTACTGTTGTCATCACGTGTAGTGATGGCTGCCGTGTGATCCACATGTTACTGTTGTCATCACGTGTCATGATGGCTGGTGTGTGATCCACATGTTACTGTTGTCATCACGTGTAGTGATGGCTGCCGTGTGATCCACATGTTACTGTTGTCATCACGTGTAGTGATGGCTGCCGTGTGATCCACATGTTACTGTTGTCATCACGTGTAGTGATGGCTGCCGTGTGATCGACATGTTACTGTTGTCATCACGTGTAGTGATGGCTGGTGTGTGATCGACATGTTACTGTTGTCATCACGTGTCATGATGGCTGGTGTGTGATCGACATGTTACTGTTGTCATCACGTGTAGTGATGGCTGCCGTGTGATCGACATGTTACTGTTGTCATCACGTGTAGTGATGGCTGGTGTGTGATCGACATGTTACTGTTGTCATCACGTGTCATGATGGCTGGTGTGTGATCGACATGTTACTGTTGTCATCACGTGTCATGATGGCTGGTGTGTGATCCACATGTTACTGTTGTCATCACGTGTCATGATGGCTGGTGTGTGATCGACATGTTACTGTTGTCATCACGTGTAGTGATGGCTGGCATGTGATCCACATGTTACTGTTGTCATCACGTGTAGTGATGGCTGGTGTGTGATCGACATGTTACTGTTGTCATCACGTGTAGTGATGGCTGGCGTGTGATCCACATGTTACTGTTGTCATCACGTGTAGTGATGGCTGCCGTGTGATCGACATGTTACTGTTGTCATCACGTGTAGTGATGGCTGCCGTGTGATCGACATGTTACTGTTGTCATCACGTGTCATGATGGCTGGTGTGTGACCGACATGTTACTGTTGTCATCACGTGTAGTGATGGCTGGCGTGTGATCCACATGTTACTGTTGTCATCACGTGTCGTGATGGCTGCCGTGTGACTGTTTGTATTAGCGTCTTAACTCACTCTTGACGTCCCAGAGGATGTCCTGCTCGGGTGGAGCGGCGTACAGGATGTAGAGGCGGACCGTGTCGATGCCGTACTGCTGCACCACCTCTTGGGGGTCCAGGCCGTTGTGTTTGGACTTACTCATCTTCTCCCACGTCACCTGGAGGTCGCCCCCACCCAGCGCCACCGGCTCCTGACCTGAGGGGGGGGTCATAGGTCGTGGTCATCCTTGATATCGCCATTACAGGTTCAATGATTCACATACATTAATTTGTTGGTGACCCAACTATAATATCAAACAGTACTACTACAAATACATTTCCCAAAGTAATACAATACCATATTGACAAAGTTACCATGTACACAGTCTTTTTCCGACACTGGCTTTGTGTGTCTTACCCAACTCAGGGCTAGATCCACAAAGAATGGATTGCACGGAGCAAGTTGCACCCTTACTTACAATTCATTATGAATTGAAAATGGGGGACCCTGATGTAAACAAGACGAAAGTCTTTCCCTGGTCTGCATCCCCTTAACAATTGTGTGTATTGAGCCGTACTGTATTGTACCCATTCTGCAATCTGTTAATTAAACTTTCATTCAATCAATCAATCTGCATGGTGATTTCAGTCGGTTTCCTGATCGATCGGTCCACTGCGGGCAATGGGCAGATGTGATTAGCGAAGGGAGTTCCTATAACCGGCTGTCAGATTTGCTTTAGACAGAGATATGAGGCAGTGAGTCTGGCAGTGAGAGGTGTCTCTCTCCCCTCTGTGTGAACCGCCACCCTGCTCCTGTTTGTTCTGTTACTAAGCAACAGAGTACAGACAACAACCTCAAGCAACAACCCAATTTGGAGAGAAAGTTGGGAAGAAGAAAAGGCTTATTATTTCTCCTCAAAGAGCCTCTCTAATTTGACTTGTTTTTCTCAAGAGCAGCGGTTCAGGTTGGTGTTCTATAAGGACGATGCCTTGAAACTACCGGTAGATCACACAAACTATTTCTCGCAATAAATTCATTAGCTGTGTGTGTATGCAATTCACTTTTATTCTATTTTATATGTGTATTTTTGTAAAAATTTGTATATTGTGATGATGAATTGTATTTTATGTAGGCCTATTAGATGTATGTTATGTATGATAACCTTTTTTATCACTTTAGGTTGATGCCTTTTTTAACATCTTGGCCAGGGACTACAGATGAAATCTAGCCTTCTGGCTAAATCTGGCGTATTTACATTTATTGTTGATTAATATGCACTGTCCCTTTTGCAAATAAACTTAAACTTAAATGATCGTAGACAATTAGAATCACGTACATTTTACAATAATAAGCCCTCATGCCATAACTGACAACACGTCACTGATCTCTAACGAGGTACTACACTTATCATCAGTTGTACACAGAGAACCACTACAATTAAGTTACATTAATCGACTTGACAAACAGAGGAAGAGAGGTTTTCGTTATCATATCACCCATAGCAACGTCCAGACCCCCTGTAGCTCGGTCCTGATAAAAAATATCTCGGTTGAAGATCTCCAATGAAAAGACTCTCTGTTTGTTCCCTCCTTTTATACAAAATGGGTTCTCTAAAAGTAGCCTGCTTTTAACCACTATTTAAAAGAACACGCCAACATTTGGGGAATTAGCGGACATGGCCGGTTAGCCTAGGCCAGGGGTCGGCAACCTGCGGCCTCGAGGCCGCATGCGGCTCTTTAGCCAATCAGCTGCGGCTCCCTGACCCAAAAAAAAAAAAAATTTTTTTTTTACTTTTTTACTTTTTTTTCTTTATTTTTTTCTTTTGGAGATCGATGTCATACTGTGACACTGAAATGAAAAAATATTTCATCAACTAAGATATTTAGTCAACAAAAGGCTTACCTGTATGCCTGATATGTGGTGCGAAATTTGCGAACAATGAAAAATTTACTTTTTATTTTATAGATTTTCCACAAATAAGGGAAGGACTCTAATAGAGCTGCATAGTTCAGGGTTTTATTTCAAAGTAGGTCTACAGATGCCAGTGTTTTTTCTCCTTTTCTGTGTTTTATTTCAAAGTAGGTCTACACATGGTATTCTTTTTTCAAAGTGGACTACTTTCTATTTTATAAATGTTCCACAAATAAGGGAAGGACTCAAATATACCTGAATAGTTCAGGGTTTTATTTCTAAGTCGGTCTATAGACACCAGTGTTTTGTCTCCTCTTCTGTGTTTTATAAAAAAAATAGGTCTACACAGCCAGTATTTTTTCTCCTCTTCATAAGAGTTTGAGGTTTTCCTTTGGTAAAAACAGGTAAAAACAGCAATTAAAAAGTCAAACATTTTCTTTTTGTTGCTTTATAATCCCATTAATGCAACAATGCTATAAGTATAAAGTATAATAAATCGCAAATTACTTTGGGTATGCAATTGTCAGGCGTTTTATGCTAAATGTGGGGTATGCTTGGGGATATATAAAACGTTATACACTGTTATCTTCATTTTAAGGGTAAATAGGTTGTGCGGCTCCCTGAGCATTTTATTTTGTGGGACGGGGGAAAAGTGGCTCTTTTGATAGTAAAGGTTGCTGACCCCTGGCCTAGGCATTGTCCAACTAACACCTCTCCCGAAGGCTAACCGGCCATGTCCGCTTCCATTCATTGTGCTAAGCTAGGCTAACGTGCAGCCAGATAGCTTTTTACTGAATGCACAGAGAGGAAACTGGTATCTATCTTCTTGTCTCCCTCTGGAGAAGACTGTAAGCTAATTTCCCAAAATGTTGGCATGTTCCTTTAAGTCTGTACCCCTATATGGTACCTTTCTCTAACCAGAAGGTCCTTTGAGACCCCCCCTTTACATCAAGACTGTATAGACCAGTGGAGGTTATTGCATGACTACTAGTGAGGCAGTGCTTCACTCGTAATATACAGAAAGAGTAATATACAGAGAGAAAAAAATATATATATATTTTTTTTTATTATTATTATTATTATTATTATTATTATTATTATTATTATTATTATTATTATTATTATTATTATTATTATTATTATTATTATAATTTTTTTTATTAGAAATGTTTTCCTCTGTGAAAAAAACAATGCCACAATGCTCTGAGCTCTCTGATCTGGCCTGATCCCATAACTGCAGTAATGGCCAGATGTCAATCACTCAGTGCTAAAATAGGTGCACAGGTTGGGCTTAAGAATATAATTATCCAATCAAAATAGGGTATTTGAGTTTAAAAAAGGCGGGTAGTGAGACTAAACCTCACTCATACATTTGAATGGGGCTTGAATGATTGACAGTTCTGACACTTTTTACACCAATCAGAGAATACCATTTCCTATTTCCTGCTTTGAGAGGGCTTGGAGAGCCCAGTCAGTAACATTACTGTGTGTAGGCAGTAGCACTGTAGGCTAAATGAAACTTTGCACCAAAGGACCGAAGTATAAATCAGCAACATGGAGGGGACTTATGCATCTGGATCAGAAAAAAAGTTGTGGATGAAAAAGTAAGTACAGTGTTTGTAAAAGCTTGTATGCTAATTGCTCCCGATGAGCAGGTTGGCACCTTGCATGGTCGCCTCTGCCGTCGGTGTGTGAATGTGTGAGTGAATGGGTAAAAAATTTGAGAAACAAATTGTAAAGCGCTTTGGATAAAAGCGCTATATAAAAAAGCAGCCATTTACCATTTACCATTAACAGTAACGAAAGGTTATGTATATAACCTAGTTATATGAGTACTGGCTAAGCGTCCCGCTCTTAAGCCTATCGAGATATACCTCATCTCATGTACCTACTGTACTCCACTAACGAAAAACAAATACGCCCATCACCTGCCGGGTCCCGCCCCTATGGAGGCGTAGCCTATAAGACACTAGGCATGGTCACCAAACACTCTTCCTCGCCAAAAAACCTGTTTCCAGGAAAAGATTCCTCAAAAGGGAACTCAGGGCCGTTAAGAGCGGGACGCTTAGCCAATACTCATATAACTAGGTTATATACATAACCTTTCGTTATATTATCGTACTTGGCCATCGCGTCCCGCTCTTAAGCCTATCGAGATATGGGGTAGAGCGGACGCGAGGCCCGACAAATGTACCCCCTGAGGACCCGTAAGCCCACATCAAGGGGTTGGGGAGTCCCGTCACCCCATCCTTCCTAATGAAGGGGGGGCACAGTCAACTCCACCCGAGTGCGAGCAAGAGGGAACTAGAACCCCTTGAACACACAGCACAGGCGGAACCACGTGTGACCTAACACACTGTGGCCCATACCCACACACTCCTGCTACCCTACCACAGGACGGGAAGCAGGAAAGGCCACAGACCCCAGAACCGCCTGGGAGACAGAACCCCCGGTCATGTCCACGAGGTAAACCTTACAAAGGGGCCCGGGGAGGACCATGAAGCTGCAGCACAGATGTCCTCCACCGAGGCCCCACCCAGCAGAGCGGCAGAGGCTGCCACCCCACGAGTGGAGTGCGCCCTGACGCCCCCAGGGGGATCCAGCCCGGCCAACGTGTAGCAGAGGGCAATGCCCTCGCACAACCAATGGGACAGGCGCTGTTTCGATAGTGCCTTACCAGCACGAGAACCACCGTGACAGACAAAAAGCTGATCGGTAGCCCTGAGGCCCTGAGTACGGCTGAGGTAAATCCCCAAAGCACGGACCGGACATGACAGGTGAAGGCCTGCCTCCAACTCACCAGCATGAGGAGGCGGATAAAACGCCTGAACCACAATATCCCTGGAGCGGAAGGAACTCCGGATATTTTTAGGCACGAAGGCAGGATTAAGCCGCAGAGTGGCACCGCAATCGGAACGAAAAGACAGGCACTCTGGTCGTACCGAAAGAGCACAGAGCTCACCCACGCGTTTAGCGGAGGTGACGGCCAGCAAGAACGCGGTCTTGAACGACAGCTGTCCCAACGGCGCTTGCTCAAGAGGCTCAAACGGGGCCAAGGACAACCGACCGAGGACCAATTGAAGATCCCAACTCGGAGCCAAAGAGCGTTGTACCGGCTTAACGCGTCGAGCGCCAAGCAGGAAACGCTTGACAAGAGGGTGGCTGAACAAGACATCACCCTCAAATCCCTCATGATAGGAGGATATAGCTGCTGCATATACCCTCACCGTCGAAGCCGACAGTCTATCAAGGAGAGACTGGAGGTAACCAAGAACAGCATCCAGGGGGCAGGAGACTGGGTCCCGGCCCCCCGCCTTACACCACTCTTGGAACATACGCCATCTGCCCGCGTAAAGCGCGACAGTGGAGGGAGCATGCGCATTCCGGATGGTATTAACCACAGAAGGGTCCATCCTCTCCAGACCTACCCTCTCACCAGCCACACCATCAGACGTTGGCCAAACACCGGGTACTGAAACAGCGACCTGTGTGCTTGAGAGAGGGCCGTCGCCGACCATGGAATAACCCCTGGCGGAGCGACCAGTAGCTGGATCAAGACGGGGAACCACACTGCCGTGCCCCGGTCCGGCGCGACCAGGATCACCGTCCTGCGCTCCCTTTGTATCCGCTCCAACAGCTGACTCAACAGCTGTATAGGAGGAAAGGCGTTTCAAATTGTATGGGAAAATGTGTTTATTTTTGTCTGTGTGGACGGATTGGTCTTTTCACATTCGTCTTCCACTTTTGGCCTTGTTTGCACGGGGTCTGCAGTGTTTGGGGCATGGCAGCATGGAGACGGTCTTTGTTGACATTGTGTTTCCAATATTGACCTTGGGTTGGTTTCGTCCGATGGACTGCATTTTGGTGGGGTGGGAAAATAGAGATGTGATCTAAACTTTCCGTTTTTTTTCTCGCATTTTCTTGTCAAATATAATCAAGATGTGTTTGAATCTTAAAAATAACAGTTTTACTGAATTCCTTGTGTCAATATTGTTTGGGGAAATGTTTTAATTTGTTTCTATATGTTAACTTCAAAAGTGATGCTGTTTTCTTTTCAAGTCGAGTCAAGAGTTTTATTTGTCACGGCATACAAGTATACAATGAAATGCGGGGGGTCTTGCCCGCAACGATGTGCATAATACAATAGTAATATATAATAAGAATCCAATAGAACGACATTGTGCAATAAACAAGTAAACAAAGTAGGGCAAAAAAAAAAAAAAAAGGAGGAAAGGCGTACAGAAGGCCGGGCGGCCATGGAACGATCGAGAAGGCATCCACCCCCAAGGGGGGATGATCTGCCCGACTGACCGAGAACCACAAGGGGCACTTGTGAGAATGTCGGCTCGCAAACAGATCCACTGAGGCCTCCCCGAAGCGATCCCAGATCTGCCTGACTATATCGTGGCGGAGTTCCCACTCGTCGTGACGAGGACCGCCCCGAGACATCATATCTGCGCCCACATTCTCCATACCAGGGATGTGGAGCGCCCTCAGACTGCGCAGCCTGCGAGATGCCCATAGCCAGAGTCCGACCGCCGCCCAGTGCAGGCGGATGGATCGAGTCCCACCCTGCCTGTTGATATACGCCGCTGCCGTCATACTGTCCGTTCTGACCAGAACGTGCTCGCCTACCACCAGGTGGTCGAACCGTTTGAGGACCAGGAGGACCGCCTTCAATTCCAACACATTGATGTGCAGGGTAGACGGGCCAGCATGGACCTTCGTCCAGCTGCCCCCCCCACTGCGTTGGTCCGACACGTCCCTCCCCAACCCGTAAGAGAGGCGTCGGTGAAGACCGTGACGTGTGAGCGCCTGCTGCCCATGGGGACCCCAATGGCGAGGATACCCAGCCTCTTCCAATGGGCGAGATCTCCCCATATCGACAAAGGAACCATCAACCGTTTCCATTTGTCCCTCACCGGATCTATTCCCATAGAGAAGAACCACCTCTGTATCCTCCTCATGAAGAGGAGGCCAAGAGGAACCACCGTGTGAGCAGATGCCATCATACCGAGCAGGCGCATCACTTGCAGCGCCGTGACCGTCCCTCCCAGACGGAAACCACCAAGCTCGTGTAGGATAGACACCCTCCGTTGCTCCGAGAGGGTTACAATCATGGGCCTTGACCTCAACGTCAAGCCCAAGTACTCCACCTGTTGACTGGGAAGAGGCGTACTCTTCTTCCAGTTCACAGCAAAACCCAGCCATGTGAGGAATTCCACCACCAGCCTGCTATGAGACCTGGCAACCTCCTCCGATCGGCTGAGGAGTAGAATGTCGTCGAGATAGAATAGAACCCGTATTCCCCGACGACGTAGAGGCTCCAGCGCAGTCGCTACGCACTTGGTGAATGTGCGGGGAGCCAGAGAATAGCCGAACGGCAACCTCTGGTACTCGTACGCTACGCCCTGAAACAGGAACCGCAGGAACTTCCTGTGAGGAGGGAAAATCGGGATGTGAAAATACGCATCCTTCAGGTCTATGGAGGTGAACCAGTCTCCCCTTCTGACAGCAAGCAGCAGGAGTTTGACGGTCAACATTCTGAATGGTCTCGCTACAATCAGATTGAACGCGGACAGATCCAGTATAGGTCTGACCCCTCCCGTTTTTTTGGGCACCAGAAAATAACGGGAGTAGACGCCTGACATCGCGTCCTCTCTCGGGACCACGACTACGGCCTGCTTCGCCAGGGCTGTCACTGCTTCTGACCCTGACAATAGGGTCGGCACCAAACCTGAGAACGGAGGGTGGGGTTGTGCGAACTGCAAAACAAGCCCCTCCCTCAACGTTCTCTCTATCCACCCCTCCTAACGGCATTCTTGTCGCCATATGTGAAAATAATCCCACAGCGCACCCGCCGTCAACTGACGCTGGGCCGCAAGGAACAGTAGATAGTTGGCCCGGTCCCTCCCGCTGTGCGACGCACCCAAGGGGGGACCCCGACAGAAAGGGCCGGTTTGATACGGGAGAAGCTGCCATCAAACTGGTTGACACACACCCCCCCCCCCCTGAACACCCCTCTAGCGCATGCTGAGGAGCTAGACATGCAAGGCGTGAGGACCCCATGGGCTCCTACACGCCGTAGCCCTGCAGTGATATTGCTATCACCCAAATCACGCTCGCCTCTTCTTTGCAGACCACTGCCGCTCTCACAGGAGTGGGAGGCATCAGCGTGACACCCCGCCTGGCGAAGGCGAGGCCGGGGTAACCCTTGCTGAGCATTCAACTGAAGAGGCCTCGAGTCCCCCTGCTGACCACTGTAAGTAGTGGCAGCCGTAACACCAGGCTCACCCATCACACAACGTGTAGTGCAGGAGCCACGTGACAGCACAACATTCTCACGGACAGACCCAGGCTCAGCCATCAACTGGGTGTCAGCCCCTGTCCCCATGAGAAGTGAAAAGTGGGGCCGCATGCGCTTCAAAGAAGGTTTGCGGCCCGCAGCCAAAGGAAAACGATCAGAGCCCCGCTTCCGTGGGTAACGGAGAGAGGATTGAACAGGGAGCGGGCTGCTCGCGGCAGAATGACGACGGCTTGTTTGATCCAAGCCGAATACACCCAAAATGGCCGATCCCTCGGCCGCCAAGGCTGTCTGCCTTGCGGATCCCTGTTGACTCTCCGCCCAGGGTACCACTGGTGGGGGAAACATGGCCGCCTGTCGAGGGCCTCGCCACAGTCGTTGACAAGGCCATGCTCCAACCTCTGGCTGCACAGCGTGAGGCGGTGTGGGACCCAGATCAACAACCGCCTGTGCCTCCACAGAACGACCAAAAAGTCCTTCCGTGGAAAAAGGAGTCATGAGGAGAGAAAACCTATCTTCTTCCCCAAGAGGAGAGTGCTCCAACCAGACATGCCTATTAACAAACGTTGATAGCATCCTAATCCTCCCCACAGTTATAGCTTGCGACTGAGTCAAGATCTCTATAACACCACAAACATGCAACATGTTTATAGTGTCGGCTGGACCCATAGCCCCACTATCCGACGCCAATGTGGATAGGAAAATAGACAGCTGAGCCATAACACTGGCCGCCACTAAAAACCATCCTGCAGCAGTATACCACTCATCCGTCCATACTGCCACCCTCCGAGCCGATTCGCTCTCAAGCATCGGCCAGGTGGGACATCGTTCATCCCCGCCGGGGCACAGGATCAAAGCTACCTGGCTACTTAGCCACGGTACACCCGGCCTGCACCCTGTTGTCAGCCCTTTTACCCGTAAAAAAGGTAAATAGGACTCAGCGAAACCCCCCACATTAGCTACCGACTGACCTTCATTAATGAACCGGGCAAGAGGAGGGAAAAGCGGCAACGTCCCACGGCGGGGAATATTAGAACAACGACCCATTTCAGCATTAGCATTAGCAGTAGCATTAGTGTTAGCAGCATGCTCCAGGATCTCCCGGAAACCGTCCACTTCAGTGGAACGTTCACCAAGCCATCCCGCCCCTGGCGCCGACACACACTCCACAGCATTACTAACACCAACATCAATGCCTGATGACACAGGGCCTACCTGTGTACAAGCCGGCTCGATAGCCAAACCTTGCACGCTGCTCCTTGATCTGCTGCCACAAGACGAGGAAACATCAGAGTAGGCCCGACGTGTCGCTGAAACATGCCCCGAAGATTCCAGGGGTAAGCAAACCTCCGGTAAGCATTCAACATTACGCAATTTCTCTAATCTTTTCATAGCACTAGTTACATAGGGCGACTTGCGACCGCTATGATGGAAACGAAAAAGAGGAAGAGTGAGTGGTGACCACGCCTAGTACTTTATAGTACGCCACTATAGGGGCGGGGCCTGGCAGGTGGTGGGTGTATTTGTTTTTTCGTTGATGGTGTACAGTAGGTACATGAGATGAGGTATATCTCGGTATGGCTTAAGAGCGGGATGCGATGCAAGTACGCTATATAACTGAAATATATATTCACAGTATTCACAGTGTCACATAAGGTGCAGTATGCACAATGGTAGTGTTATAATTTACTATATAACTAACTGAAATATACATTATTCATTATTCACAGTATCCACATACGGTGCAGTATGCATAAGGTAGTGTTATTGTCCTACTTGGGTTCCTATTAGTTCTAGGTCGATGTCTGGCAGCAGTCCCTGCCCACTGTTGTGAAGCCTGATGGCCGCTGGTATGAAGGACTGTCTGAGGCGGTTAGTTGAGTGTCGGGGGGGTATGAGTCTGTGGCTTCCTAGTCACCTTCACCTAATATGTTTCGATCTGGTCAGGTGCGCTGTCACCTAATATGTTTTGATCTGGTCAGGTGCGCTGTCACCTAATATGTTTTGATCTGGTCAGGTGAGCTGTCACCTAATATGTTTTGATCTGTGTCTGGTTAGGTATGCCGTCACGCGTCACCTAATATGTTTTCATCCGTCTGGTCAGGTGTGCCGTCAACGAATATGTCATTTTTTGCATCCGTGTCTGGTCAGGTGCGCCGTCACCGAATATGTCATTTTTTGCATCCGTGTCTGGTCAGGTGCGCCGTCACCGAATATGTCATTTTTTGCATCCGTGTCTGGTCAGGTGCGCCGTCACCTAATGTTAATATGTTTTCATCTGTGTCCACTGACCACTGACACACACAGTGGGGGATGTTTTAAAAATATTATTTAATATAATATAATAATTTGTGCTTCACCAAAAAATTTGGTCAGCAGCCGCCACTGGTATAGACTATATACTATATAGATGGGGAATAGAGTCAATTCCCCTAATAAAATATGGCTACAGATGATATAATTCTATGGTGAATTCTTGGCACATATCAAATGGAAAGCTATGGGGCTTGTCAGCGGTTGGGGGGGGGGGGGGGGGGGGGGGTAGCTATCAGATTCGAACAGTGAGGCAGAGACACAGCGCCTACCTGTGAAGTCAATGTCTTCTCTCTTCAGATACTGTCCGCTCTCTGCCAGCCTGAATGTCTGGCCCTTGACCAGACCCTGGACCAGCAGCTTCCTGAAGGGCTCCCTGAGGGGACAGAGGAGGCACACACACACACACACACACACACACACACACACACACACACACACACACACACACACACACACACACACGCACACACGCACACACACACACACACACACACACATTCACAGACACACACACACCCATGCAAATCACTGCCATTGTACATCTATGTGTATCTGACAAATAAACTTTGACTTCAAGTGTGACCACACATCTGTGATACAACAACAACAACAACAACAACAACAACAACAACAACAACAACAACAACAACAACAACAACAACAACAACAGATGAAGCAGAGCACGTCCCCCTACCTGTGCGCCACCAGGCCCTGGTCCCTGCAGAAGTGACTGAGGAAGCGAGCGTAGTACAGGTGCATCACAGCGTGCTCCTTCCCTCCAATGTACACGTCTACAGGCAGCCAGTGGTCGGCTAGGGAGCGCTCAAAGGGCCTGGCAGAGAAGGAGAAGGAATCATGTTAACGACTGACACCAACTCATTCTTCCTGGAGAATACTTCAAGTTGATTTTATTTTCTCAGTCGTATATATATATAAATGTTGTTAATTAGTTTGAAATCCTGATTGACCCGATTCAGAGGTTTGCAAATGGTCAAACAGACCCTTGTGGACAGGACTATGGACCACGATGGAAATGCATTTGTTTTTAGAATTTTTGACTTTATTTGTGCCATCCTTGACATTGCCTTTTTTTTTTTTTTATCATCAAATAAAGTAAACAAAAAATGTTGTCAATGCAAGGAAGAACAATAATAAAAGCTAAAACCTTCCTCTTGCCAAGAGACTCTCACTGACAGAGTTAAGTGTATAGCGGTACATGTCCTCTAGGGGGCAGGCTGAGGCTAACGCAGAACTGTAAACATGTTACTGTAATGATGAAAAATAGAAGAAGCATCCCGAAGGTTCCCCCCTTGCCCTCTCTTCCCCCTTCTCCTTCACCTATACCTCTCTCCCCCTCTCTCTCTCTCTCTCTCTCTCTCTCTCTCTCATTCTCTCTCTCTCTCTCTCTCTCTCTCTCTCTCTCTCTCTCTCTCTCTCTCTCTCTCTCTCTCTCTCTCTCTCTCTCTCTCTCTCTACACATTGGATGTACAGTATTGTCCGCCGCGGACTACTGTATGTGAATCCGTCTCAGACCGCGACGAACACATGGAACCCAGACGCTCCGAGTAATAATACTCGCGGTGCACAGAGAACATTCACCTTTCTTCAAAACAGCACTGAGACACATTTGCAGTATCAGCAGGAGCAGGAGGAGGAGAGAGATAATTATAATTAAAGTACTGTGGGAGTTTAACCTCGAGGACAGCTCTCCCCCAGCTCATTTATCCAAGACTCTCATGTACAGAGCTAACTGGCCTGAGGAGGTGGCATTACTGCTTATTTTAGATTCTAACAGGACATTTGGAATCAGATAGCATGGCTCCCTAATGGTGTTTTCTGAGAGAGACTCTTATCTCTGTGCGTCACCCTACCTACCTTGTTCTCTCTCTCTCTCTCTCTCTCTCTCTCTCTCTCTCTCTCTCTCTCTCTCTCTCTCTCTCTCTCTCTCTCTCTCTCTCTCATGGCTATGGATGCAATGGGAGTAACGAGGGGTTAGAGACTCAGTCACAAGGCAGAAAACATGCCTGTGTAGCCTGTATGCCAAGTCAAGGCTCACCCCCACAGTGGCTGGTGGATCCGTAAATACAGAACAGAGTGGTCTGCTTGATTACCGGTCTAGAAGAGTTGACTTAAAAACTTCAAGGTATGGATTTTTACTATACTGTCATCCATGATATATACATATTATTAAAAAAGTATAAATGTGTATATTTTATTAAATCGTTCCTTGCAGCAGTATTACAGAATTTGTCTTCTTCCTGTTCCTTTCGGCCATGGAATTTGGTGGATCATATTAATATGTACTGTTGGACTGTGGTAATTCCATGTACGAATAAATAAATGATGATGATGATGATGAGTATTAAAAAATAAAAACAACACCGACTATTTAAAATGAGACGGCACCATGACAATTGTATTACAAGATGAATACGTAAAAGGATGTGATATCACATTGGAAATACTGGAAAATTAAATACCATATATATGGTTATGTCGTACCCAGCCTGACACCAGGGTCGACAGGCCTCACCCCTCCACCCTGTACCCAGCCTGACACCAGGGTCAACAGGCCTCACCCCTCCACCCTGTACCCAGCCTGACACCAGGGTCAACAGGCCTCACCCCTCCACCCAGCCTGACACCAGGGTCAACAGGCCTCACCCCTCCACCCAGCCTGACACCAGGGTCAACAGGCCTCACCCCTCCACCCTGTACCCAGCCTGACACCAGGGTCAACAGGCCTCACCCCTCCACCCTGTACCCAGCCTGACACCAGGGTCAACAGGCCTCACCCCTGTACGTCGTACCCAGCCTGACACCAGGGTCAATAGGCCTCACCCCTGTACGTCGTACCCAGCCTGACACCAGGGTCAACAGGCCTCACCCCTCCACCCTCCACCCAGCCTGACACCAGGGTCAACAGGCCTCACCCCTCCACCCTGTACCCAGCCTGACACCAGGGTCAACAGGCCTCACCCCTCCACCCTGTACCCAGCCTGACACCAGGGTCGACAGGCCTCACCCCTCCACCCAGCCTGACACCAGGGTCAACAGGCCTCACCCCTCCACCCTGTACCCAGCCTGACACCAGGGTCAACAGGCCTCACCCCTCCACCCAGCCTGACACCAGGGTCAACAGGCCTCACCCCTCCACCCTGTACCCAGCCTGACACCAGGGTCAACAGGCCTCACCCCTGTACGTCGTACCCAGCCTGACACCAGGGTCAACAGGCCTCACCCCTGTACGTCGTACCCAGCCTGACACCAGGGTCAATAGGCTGGACAACACTGGATGCACAAACAGTGTAATTGCTTTTTCTGTTGTGCCATAATCTGTCCTGCTGAGAAAAGCGAGTGGGAGAGCAGCCCCCTCTTAAAGCAGCTTTACACCAAGGTCAGGACATTGGGGAATTAATCTCTTTTGTCGAGCTCAGGGTATCACCACAGCACCAGCAGGTGACAGCCATGGCTCTATCATCTCTATTGGCAGGGAAGGGAACCCAAAGTGGAGGTGTGTGACTGTGTGTGTGTGCGTGTGTGTGTGTGACACAGAGAGAGGGAGGGTTACACAGAGAGAGAGAGAGAGAGAGAGAGAGAGAGAGAGAGAGAGAGAGATGGTGCTTTCCTCATAATTAAGTGTTTGAATGAAGCTTTTGCCCAGCAGTGTTAATACTCATGGAGGGCAAGAGGCCTCTCGTGAATTTCAGATTAAATGAACAAAATAAATTGTATTTTCAAAACGGACAGCTTTACCACCCGCACTAGCGGAGAACCTCAGCTGACTTTCTGCTCTCTTCATTTCACTTGAACTAATAGAGGGCGATCTCTACAAAAAAAAGATAAAAAAAAAACCTATTTTAGTAATTATGTATTTATTATTTTACTTGAATTTAAAGTGTACATTGTTCTCTATGTTGTGAGACATTTACACCACCTTGAGTGGCCACCGTTCAATGGAAGCCATTCAACGCGTTACGTTCTCCCAGTGAAACTCCTCGCTGTCAGTTAAAAAGAAGCGTCTGGCAACTCCACGCGTATCGAAGAAGAAGAAGTCACCCGGAGGAGAAGGAGAAGGAGGAGGAGGAGGAGGAGGAGGAGGAGGAGAAGAAGAAGAAGAAGAAGAAGAAGAAGAAGAAGAAGAAGAAGAAGAAGAAGAAGAAGAAAGAAGAAGAAGAAGAAGAAGAAGAAGAAGAAGAAGAAGAAGAAGAAGAAGAAGAAGAAGAAGAAGAAGAAGAAGAAGAAGAAGAAGAAGAAGAAGAAGAAGGAGAAAGAAAGAAGAAGGAACAGGGGAGGTTGATCTTACAAGCATGTTGTTATATGGTTAGAGCTTGGGGTGTTTAGCACAGCACTACATGATTACACAAGGAAGGACATTTAGACAAATTGGATTTTGGGGGCGATTTCTCCTCTGGTGACAATCTATTTATCTGGGACAAATAATTATTTTCCAGTGCTTCAATTTATAAATGATAAATACTTGAATGAATCTATCAGAGAGAGTCCATGCGCTAAAGCTGTTCAGATGAGGACTGGTGCTGCTCAGATGAGCACCATAGTCATCAAAAAGGAAGGTACTGGAGACATGGATCATCTTTAGAGAAATATCTAATAGGGTGCGAAAACAAATCACTAACGTTTCAACACAAACGTGCCTTCTGCAGAGCAGAACGAGTTAATGCATGTTCAGTAAGCCTCGGTTTCATATGCTATGAGGTTGTAACATAATGTTGTTAATATTGTTGTATGGGAGGTGAGATGCTTGATTAGCGAGATATGACTGACTTCAAATACCAGATAAGAGTAATTACCCGCAAATGTAGATACCAATGCACGCCTGTACGTGTGTCTTCGTGAACATGCTTCTGTACGGAAGCAGCTATTAGCATATTGCGATTATGTACGTATATATACACAATGTGGTAACTATAATGTATGGTTATCATGACTATCATGAAACTCCCTGAAGCTAAACAATAAAGAAAAAAGGTTCATCACAAAAAGGCTTTGCCCCCGTTTCTGCAAATCTGGTGGAAATATTTGATTCGTGGAGCCAATTGTTTGCCCTTTTCCCGATGTACATTTCCCTGTCTAGACTCACAATTTAGATTAGATTAGATAAAAATGTGTGGTCATTATACAGCACAAGTACAGTACAATGAAAATAAGTTTGGCATCCAACCAGAGTGCACAGTGATGTAACAGTAAAATGCAGTAGTAATATACAATGTACAGGTGATTAAACTGGGCATCAAATATATAAATTAGTACTACCGAGTGTAGTGCTAATCAGATGTATGTAGAGAGTTGTAGTATTAATATGTACAGTGATACAGGTAGGTTTGATTGACTGTAGAGACCGGGGCGGTCGGGAGGTGTCTGGTCTTCTACCTGTCTTGGTTGTGAGGATCTGTGTATCTGAGGTAGTACCAGGCAGAGTCCACGAAAGTATCCATGGTGTCGGTCTCCCTCCGCGCCGGACCCTTACACCTAACAGGGATGGAGAGCAAGGAGGGGAGGAGAAAGAAAGAGAGAGAGAGAGAAGATGGAGAGAGCAAAAGAGAGAGACAGATGGAGATTGAGAGGGAGAGATTTTTATAGAGAGAGAGGGATGATAATGAGAGGAGGAAGGAAGGACAGTACAAAATCAATATCAAAATGACAAAGTCCATAATGAGTACTTAACTATTCCCATTTATATGCCTCTACAGTATTGCATGTGTGTGTGTTTCTGTGATTTTGTGAGTGTATTTATGGGTGTGTGTGTGTGAGTGTGCTTTTGTGAGTGTATTTATGGGTGTGTGTGTGTGAGTGTGCTTTTGTGAGTGTATTTATCTGTGTGTGCGTGTGTGTGTGTGTGTGTGTGTGTGTGAGTGTGCGTGTGCTTTTGTGAGTGTATTTATGTGTGCTTTTGTGAGTGTATTTATGGGTGTGTGTGTGTGAGTGTGCGTGTGCTTTTGTGAGTGTATTTATGTGTGCTTTTGTGAGTGTATTTATCTGTGTGTGCGTGTGTGTGTGTGTGCGTGTGTGTGTGTGTGTGTGTGTGTGTGTGTGTGTGTGTGTGTGTTGTGTGTGTGTGTGTGTGTGTGTGTGTGTGTGTGTGTGTGTGTGTGTGTGTGTAAACCTGGCTCCATCTGGCTGTGGAGCCCGGGAGCGAAGGCCAGACTGGCACCAGAGTCCTGCCGCTGTGCCGACCAGCCAGCTGTGCCAACAACAGGCCTCACACAAAGCTACCCTGTGTGTGTGTCCATGTGTTTGTGTTGGAAATACCACATGAGGGCCATTTCATCTAAACCAAACAGCACTCAGGGCACAATGTGCAAGAGAGAGAGAGAGAGAGAGAGAGAGAGAGAGAGAGAGAGAGAGAGAGAGAGAGAGAGAGAGAGAGAGAGAGAGAGAGAGAGAGAGAGAGAGAGAGAGAGAGAGAGAGAGAGAGAGAGAGAGAGAGAGAGAATGAGAGAGAGAGAGAGAGAGAGAGAGAGAGAGAGAGAGAGAGAGAGAGAGAGAGAGAGAGAGAGAGAGAGAGAGAGAGAGAAAGAGAGAGAGAGAGAGAGAGAGAGAGAGAGAGAAGGAGAGACAACCAAATAAATAAAAATAAAAGCAAAGTATACTCCTGTTTCGTTGACTTCCAAAAAGCATTTGACTCAATTTGGCACAAGGGTCTGCTGTACAAACTGTTAGATAGTGGCATTGGAGGGAAAACCTACGGCCTCATAAAGTCAATGTACACCAACAACACATGTGCTGTGAGGATTGAGGGAAAACACACAGACTTCTTCCCTCAACGCCGTGGGGTTAGACAGGGGTGCAGTTTGAGTCCAACCCTCTTCAACATATACATAAATGAACTGGCAAAAACATTGGAACAAACTGCAGCACCTGGCCTCCCCCTAGCAGACACAGAAGTCAAATGCCTACTGTTTGCAGATGACCTGGTGCTGCTGTCCCCAACTAAAGAAGGGCTACAACAGCACCTTGACCTTCTGCACAAATTCTCCCAGACATGGGCACTGACAGTAAACCTAAACAAAACTAAAATTATGATATTCCAAAAAAGGCACAGCCTACAACAACAAAAACACAAATTCCTCCTAGACACAATTTCCCTAGAACACACAAAAACTACACATATCTCGGCCTAAACATCAGTGCTACAGGGAACTTCAATCAAGCTGTGAACGACCTGAGAGACAAAGCAAGAAGGGCTTTCTATGCCATAAAAAGGAACATCAAGTTAGACATTCCAATCAAAATCTGGCTCAAAATATTAGACTCCGTCATAGAACCGATTTCCCTATATGGTTGTGAAGTCTGGGGCCCACTTACAAACCAAGACTTCACCAAATGGGACAAACACCCAACTGACACTCTGCATGCAGAATTTTGCAAATCCATTCTCTGCACCCAACGGAAAACGCCAAATAATGCATGCAGAGCAGAACTAGGAAGATACCCACTAATCATCAAAATTCAAAAAAGAGCATTCAAATTCCACAACCACCTAAAAGAAAGCGACCCAGACACACTCCACAACATAGCCCTCACCCACAGAGAGACCCTCGATAGATGCCCACTCAGCCAGATGGTTCTGGGACTCTGCTCACAAACACAAGCAGAGCCACCAGACAGAAACCACACTGGACTAA